>NC_088227.1:11610383-11792883 GCF_036934945.1 Oncorhynchus masou masou
GCAAAAGTGCAGGGACCAGCATGAGAAACAGAGTCCTGGTAATGGAAATTTGCATCAGCTGACTCAGAGCAGTGAGGATGATCTGTGCATCACACTAGAACCAAAGTCAGAGAGCATCAATGTGGTGCAGGAGAAAGCCACAGGCCCCAATGCAGCTCTCTTTGCAACCATGCTGGTTAACAAAACATTAGTCAGATTTCAGCTAGATTGTGGTGCTAGTTGTAATGTTATCCCTGCAAGCCAGTCACCTAGAGCCCTGCAGTCAGGTATTGCTGATGTATAGCAAGGGTACTCAGAACCCACTGGGGAAGTGCAAACTTAAAGTGATCAATCCACACAATAAGAAAACCTACCGAGTTGAGGTCATCGTAGTCAACAAGAATGTGGACATGCCAAATCTAGGCAGTAAGGCTATCCAGGCAATGGAGTTGATTACTATGCAACATCACAACATCCTGGTCAACGAGAAAACAACAGGATCCTGGACTAAAGAGCAAATTAAAGAGGAGTACTCTGATGTATTCCAGGGAGATGGATGCTTACCCGACGAACTGAAACTGGAAGTGGATGAGCGAGTGGAGCACGCCCAGCTGCCAAAGAGAAGAGTGCCAGTAGCACTATATAAACCACTCAAAGAGGAGCTCAGTGGTCTACAGAAAAGATGGATGATAAAAGCAGTTGAAAAAAGCACAGATTGGATTAGCAGCTTGATCGTAGTGAAGAAACCGTCTGGAAAACTAAGAGTGTGCATTGATCCGAAACCTCTCAACAAGGCGCTCAAGAGGAGCCATTACCCACTTTCCACTATTGAAGATGTGCTGCCAGATCTGAAAAGAGCATGCGTGTTCTCTGTTTGTGATGTAAAAAACGGATTTTGGCATGTGGAACTGGAGGAGGAATCCAGCTATCTCACCACGTTCTCTACTCCCATGGGATTCTACAGGTGGCTGCGCATGCCAATTGGAATCAGTCCAGCCCCAGAGATCTTTCAGAGGAAGTTGAACCAGGCAATGGAAGGTCTTCCAGGAGTCAAAATCATTGCAGATGACATCCTGATTGTGGGAGAAGGAGACAATGATGAAGCGGCAACTCTGGACCATGACAAGAACCTGAGAATGCTCCTGGACAGATGCAGGAAGCTCAATATCAAGCTGAATCTGGAGAAGCTGCAGCTCAGGCTGAAGGAATTGCCCTACACTGGTCACCTGCTCACATCAGAGGGGTTGAAAGTGGACCCAGGAAAAGTGACAGCCATCAAACAGATGCCTAGGCCTACAGATGTGCAGGGGGTGCAGTGCTTCCTGGGCATGGTAAAGTTAAAGCCAAGTTCTGCAACCACGCCACGGAGATCTGCGAGCCACTGCGACAGCTAACACAGAAGGACTCACTGTGGGAGTGGTCAGAGAGACATGGGCAGGCTTTCAATAAAATCAGGGATACCATTGCACAGACCCCTGTGCTGAAATACTACAACCCAACAGAGCAGCTTGTACTACAGTGTGATGCTTCAGAGAGTGGGTTAGGAGCAGCCTTGATGCAGGGTGGACAACCAATAGCATACGCCAGCAGAGCCCTGACAGAGACTGATAAAGGGTATGCACAGATAGAGAAGGAGCTGCTCCACCAATTGTGCGCCACCCTACGGGACTCCCGATCACAGCCGGTTGTGATACAGACTGGGATCAAACCAGGGCCTGTAGTGACGCACCTAGCACTGCGATGCAAGTGCCTTAGACCGCTTCACCACTCTGGAGCATAAATGGAACAGGCAGGACACTTGAATCAATTTGGTAAAATTTGACCTGGTCGAAGTTTGTTTGGCACCACCAGACTAGGTTATTAAAGGTGAATGCAGTGATCAGGTTGGTTCCATCATGCTAGTCATAACCGCCACTGATAATGTAATCAGTGCTCTGTGTGTGACCGACCAGTGTCTTTGATGAGGGGCCAGGAGCTGATCTACTCTGCCATACCCATGAAAACGGTGATGGCAAAGACCTGAACCTCGGCAAGACGGAGCTGCTCTTCCTCCCGGGGAAGGACTGCCCGTTCCATGACCTCGCCATCACGGTTGACAACTCCGTTGTGTCGTCCTCCCAGAGCGCTAAGAACCTTGGCGTGATCCTGGACAACACCCTGTCGTTCTCAACCAACATCATGGCGGTGGCCCGTTCCTGTAGGTTCATGCTCTACAACATCCGCAGAGTACGACCCTGCCTCACACAGGAAGCGGCGCAGGTCCTAATCCAGGCACTTGTCATTTCCGTCTGGATTACTGCAACTCGCTGTTGGCTGGGCTCCCTGCCTGTGCCATTAAACCCCTACAACTCATCCAGAACGCCGCAGCCCGTCTGGTGTTCAACCTTCCCAAGTTCTCTCACGTCACCCCGCTCCTCCGCTCTCTCCACTGGCTTCCAGTTGAAGCTCGCATCCGCTACAAGACCATGGTGCTTGCCTACGGAGCTGTGAGGGGAACGGCACCGCAGTACCTCCAGGCTCTGATCAGGCCCTACACCCAAGCAAGGGCACTGCGTTCATCCACCTCTGGCCTGCTCGCCTCCCTACCATTGAGGAAGTACAGTTCCCGCTCAGCCCAGTCAAAACTGTTCGCTGCTCTGGCCCCCAATGGTGGAACAAACTCCCTCACGACGCCAGGACAGCGGAGTCAATCACCACCTTCCGGAGACACCTGAAACCCCACCTCTTCAAGGAATACCTAGGATAAGATAAGTAATCCTTCTCACCCCCCCTTAATGATTTAGATGCACTATTGTAAAGTGGCTGTTCCACTGGATGTCAGAAGGTGAATTCACCAATTTGTAAGTCGCTCTGGATAAGAGCGTCTGCTAAATGACTTAAATGTAAATGTAAATGTACCTCCAGCCTCACCTCTTGCCTGCTCACCAACGGTCGTCGATGGGGAGAACAGAGTTAGGTATGTTTAGTCTGACCTGTTCAAACTTCAACATAGTATAGGTGACATCTGACAAACAAACATATACTATCTGCCATTGGTGATAGAACAGTGACTGTGTATGTGTTCACAGATGCATCTATGGAGCCAGCACTTGGAGACTTGCAGGATGATGTGTTGGAGTTCAGACTAATAGACAGGCTTGATACTGAGACGTGGCACTTGGCATAAACATTTTACTTGACACAACTTTTACTTTTGTCTTTTATTAAATTATTTGTTAAACATCAGACAATATGGGGAGGGAGAAACCCTGTGTATTCTGCACCAGGATCAGGGAACTCTTGTTGTATAGGGGACACTACACAGGAAGGTATGACCACTGACACGTTTGCCAAGGCAGCCCCATTATCACCAGACAAAATGCTGATTGGCACATTATCTGCATTACAATGACAAAGAAACATGAAAGGTGCACGTTGTTATATTAACAGAACACTGCTTCTATGGTATTATGTGAAGGGTTGTTTATTCTACATAGACTTTCTACTACATTTGAAAGTGATCAAAACACTTATTTACGTAGAATATGTACATAAATTCAGCAATTGCATTCTTCATAAATTACTCTATATGCTAGAGACCCATTTAAAGCTTCCTCTGGCATCTCACCATACATCTGCCTGTAGTTATTGAACTGAAACTGCAGGAGGTTTGTTTGTTGTGATTTAGTGGGGGGAAACAGCTGATGGCAGGGTTCTTACAGATGGGTATGTCTTGGGGATGGCAAGGACATACCCAAGAAAAGGCCAAATCAAACCACATCCCCAAGCCAACTCACGTTTGGCTTCTGTCATGGTTGCCAGCATTTCTTAAGGAGCAAGCCAAACAAAACGAGGCCAAACCAACGGGTGCAGTTTAAAGCTTTTGATGTATGGTTAAAATGCTGCCATAGAAACAATGACAGAAAGAAATTGTATTTTCAATTTCTGTAAAATATGTATTTTCAACGTCCGTTCAACTGTCATTCAGAACCGAAAATTTTCAAGATTAAATAAATGTACTTCTCAATGTCATTTTGCTCACTGGGATGTAAATGTTTGGCCCACCCGGTTTCATTTATAATTTATGGAAGTTGAAGATGTGTACTTGGCGGGTTGCCTATAAACCAAATAAAGGTACAGTGCCTTGCGAAAGTATTCGGCCCCCTTGAACTTTGCGACCTTTTGCCACATTTCAGGCTTCAAACATAAAGATATAAAACTGTATTTTTTGTGAAGAATCAACAAGTGGGACACAATCATGAAGTGGAACGACATTTATTGGATATTTCAAACTTTTTTAACAAATCAAAAACTGAAAAATTGGGCGTGCAAAATTATTCAGCCCCCTTAAGTTAATACTTTGTAGCGCCACCTTTTGCTGCGATTACAGCTGTAAGTCGCTTGGGGTATGTCTCTATCAGTTTTGCACATTTACATTACATTACATTTAAGTCATTTAGCAGACGCTCTTATCCAGAGCGACTTACAAATTGGTGAATTCACCTTCTGACATCCAGTGGAACAGCCACTTTACAATAGTGCATCTAAATCATTTAAGGGGGGTGAGAAGGATTACTTATCCTATCCTAGGTATTCCTTGAAGAGGTGGGGTTTCAGGTGTCTCCGGAAGGTGGTGATTGACTCTGCTGTCCTGGCGTCGTGAGGGAGTTTGTTCCACCATTGGGGGGCCAGAGCAGCGAACAGTTTTGACTGGGCTGAGCGGGAACTGTACTTCCTCAGTGGTAGAGAGGCGAGCAGGCCAGAGGTGGATGAACGCAGTGCCCTTGTTTGGGTGTAGGGCCTGATCAGAGCCTGGAGGTACTGCGGTGCCATTCCCCTCACAGCTCCGTAGGCAAGCACCATGGTCTTGTAGCGGATGCGAGCTTCAACTGGAAGCCAGTGGAGAGAGCGGAGGAGCGGGGTGACGTGAGAGAACTTGGGAAGGTTGAACACCAGACGGGCTGCGGCGTTCTGGATGAGTTGTAGGGGTTTAATGGCACAGGCAGGGAGCCCAGCCAACAGCGAGTTGCAGTAATCCAGACGGGAGATGACAAGTGCCTGGATTAGGACCTGCGCCGCTTCCTGTGTGAGGCAGGGTCGTACTCTGCGGATGTTGTAGAGCATGAACCTACAGGAACGGGCCACCGCCATGATGTTGGTTGAGAACGACAGGGTGTTGTCCAGGATCACGCCAAGGTTCTTAGCGCTCTGGGAGGAGGACACAATGGAGTTGTCAACCGTGATGGCGAGATCATGGAACGGGCAGTCCTTCCCCGGGAGGAAGAGCAGCTCCGTCTTGCCGAGGTTCAGCTTGAGGTGGTGATCCGTCATCCACACTGATATGTCTGCCAGACATGCAGAGATGCGATTCGCCACCTGGTCATCAGAAGGGGGAAAAGGAGAAGATTAATTGTGTGTCGTCTACATAGCAATGATAGGAGAGACCATGTGAGGTTATGACAGAGCCAAGTGACTTGGTGTATAGCGAGAATAGGAGAGGGCCTAGAACAGAGCCCTGGGGGACACCAGTGGTGAGAGCGCGTGGCGAGGAGACAGATTCTCGCCACGCCACCTGGTAGGAGCGACCTGTCAGGTAGGACGCAACGCGCCGGAGATGCCCAACTCGGAGAGGGTGGAGAGGAGGATCTGATGGTTCACAGTATCGAAGGCAGCCGATAGGTCTAGAAGGATGAGAGCAGAGGAGAGAGAGTTAGCTTTAGCAGTGCGGAGCGCCTCCGTGATACAGAGAAGAGCAGTCTCAGTTGAATGACTAGTCTTGAAACCTGACTGATTTGGATCAAGGTCATTCTGAGAGAGATAGCGGGAGAGCTGGCCAAGGACGGCACGTTCAAGAGTTTTGGAGAGAAAAGAAAGAAGGGATACTGGTCTGTAGTTGTTGACATCGGAGGGATCGAGTGTAGGTTTTTTCAGAAGGGGTGCAACTCTCGCTCTCTTGAAGACGGAAGGGACGTAGCCAGCGGTCAGGGATGAGTTGATGAGCGAGGTGAGGTAAGGGAGAAGGTCTCCGGAAATGGTCTGGAGAAGAGAGGGGATAGGGTCAAGCGGGCAGGTTGTTGGGCGGCCGGCCGTCACAAGAAGCGAGATTTCATCTGGAGAGAGAGGGAGAAAGAGGTCAGAGCACAGGGTAGGGCAGTGTGAGCAGAACCAGCGGTGTCGTTTGACTTAGCAAACGAGGATCGGATGTCGTCGACCTTCTTTTCAAAATGGTTGACGAAGTCATCTGCAGAGAGGGAGGAGGGGGAGGGGGAGGAGGATTCAGGAGGGAGGAGAAGGTGGCAAAGAGCTTCCTAGGGTTAGAGGCAGATGCTTGGAATTTAGAGTGGTAGAAAGTGGCTTTAGCAGCAGAGACAGAGGAGGAAAATGTAGAGAGGAGGGAGTGAAAGGATGCCAGGTCCGCAGGGAGGCGAGTTTTCCTCCATTTCCGCTCGGCTGCCCGGAGCTCTGTTCTGTGAGCTCGCAATGAGTCGTCGAGCCACGGAGCGGGAGGGGAGGACCGAGCCGGCCTGGAGGATAGGGGACATAGAGAGTCAAAGGATGCAGAAAGGGAAGAGAGGAGGGTTGAGGAGGCAGAATCAGGAGATAGGTTGGAGAAGGTATGAGCAGAGGGAAGAGATGATAGGATGGAAGAGGAGAGAGTAGCGGGGGAGAGAGAGCGAAGGTTGGGACGGCGCGATACCATCCGAGTAGGGGCAGTGTGGGAAGTGTTGGATGAGAGCGAGAGGGAAAAGGATACAAGGTAGTGGTCGGAGACTTGGAGGGGAGTTGCAATGAGGTTAGTGGAAGAACAGCATCTAGTAAAGATGAGGTCGAGCGTATTGCCTGCCTTGTGAGTAGGGGGAAGGTGAGAGGGTGAGGTCAAAAGAGGAGAGGAGTGGAAAGAAGGAGGCAGAGAGGAATGAGTCAAAGGTAGACGTGGGGAGGTTAAAGTCGCCCAGGACTGTGAGAGGTGAGCCGTCCTCAGGAAAGGAGCTTATCAAGGCATCAAGCTCATTGATGAACTCTCCGAGGGAACCTGGAGGGCGATAAATGATAAGGATGTTAAGCTTGAAAGGGCTGGTAACTGTGACGGCATTGGAATTCAAAGGAGGCGATAGACAGATGGGTAAGGGGAGAAAGAGAGAATGACCACTTGGGAGAGATGAGGATCCCGGTGCCACCACCCCGCTGACCAGAAGCTCTCGGGGTGTGCGAGAACACGTGGGCGGACGAAGAGAGAGCAGTAGGAGTAGCAGTGTTATCTGTGGTGATCCATGTTTCCGTCAGTGCCAAGAAGTCGAGGGTCTGGAGGGAGGCATAGGCTGAGATGAACTCTGCCTTGTTGGCCGCAGATCGGCAGTTCCAGAGGCTACCGGAGACCTGGAACTCCACGTGGGTCGTGCGCGCTGGGACCACCAGATTAGGGTGGCCGCAGCCACGCGGTGTGGAGCGTTTGTATGGTCTGTGCAGAGAGGAGAGAACAGGGATAGATAGACACATAGTTGACAGGCTACAGAAGAGGCTACGCTAATGCAAAGGAGATTGGAATGACAAGTGGACTTACACGTCTCGAATGTTCAGAAAGTTAAGCTTACGTAGCAAGAATCTTATTGACTAAAATGATTGAAATGATACAGTACTGCTGGAGTAGGCTAGCTGGCAGTGGCTGCGATGTTGACACTACACTAATCAAGTCGTTCAGTCGAGTGTAATAGTTTCTACAGTGCTGCTATTTGGGGCTAGCTAGCTAGCTAGCAGTGTTGATTGCGTTACGTTACGTTAAAAGAGCGACAATAGCTGGCTAGCTAACCTAGAAAATCGCTCTAGACTACACAATTGGCTTAGATACAAAGACGGCTATGTAGCTAACTAGCTACGATCAAACAAATCAAACCGTTGTACTGTAATAGTTTCTACAGTGCTGCTAGTCGGGGGCTAGCTGGCTAGCTAGCAGTGTTGATTGCGTTACGTTAAAAGAACGACAATAGCTGGCTAGCTAAACTAGAAAATCGCTCTAGACTACACAATTGTCTTAGACGTTAGCTAGTTGCTTAGCTAGCTGCTGGGCAGATAGCAGTGTAGACTACGTTAGGACGACGAAATACGATAATTACGCAATTATCTTTGATACAAAGACGGCTATGTAGCTAGCTAAGAAGAAATTGCTAAGATTAGACAAATCAAACCGTTGTACTATAATGAAATGTAATGAAAATGTAATGAAAGGTTATACTACCTGCGGACCGAAGTGTAGATGCGACTGCTCGCTCCAACCCGGAACCGTTAGTAGGGGGCCGAATTGCACATCGAGAGACTGAATTATTTTCCCATTCCTCCTTGCAAAACAGTGAGGTTGGATGGAGAGCATTTGTGAACAGCAGTTATCAGTTCTTTCCACAGATTCTCGATTGGATTCAGGTCTGGACTTTGACTTGGCCATTCTAACACCTGGATATGTTTATTTTTGAACCATTCCATTGTAGATTTTGCTTTATGTTTTGGATCATTGTCTTGTTGGAAGACAAATCTCCGTCCCAGTATCAGGTCTTTTGCAGACTCCATCAGGTTTTCTTCCAGAATGGTCCTAAATTTGGCTCCATCCATCTTCCCATCAATTTTAACCATCTTCCCTGTCCCTGCTGAAGAAAAGCAGGCCCAAACCATGATGCTGCCACCACCATGTTTGACAGTGGGGATGGTGTGGTCAGGGTGATGAGCTGTGTTGCTTTTACGCCAAACATAACGTTTTGCATTGTTGCCAAAAAGTTCAATTTTGGTTTCATCTGACCAGAGCACCTTCTTCCACATGTTTGGTGTGTCTCCCATGTGGCTTGTGGCAAACTTTAAACAACACTTTTTATGGATATATTTAAGAAATGGCTTTCTTCTTGCCACTCTTCCATAAAGGCCAGATTTGTGCAATATACGACTGATTGTTGTCCTATGGACAGAGTCTCCCACCTCAGCTGTAGATCTCTGCAGTTCATCCAGAGTGATCATGGGCCTCTTGGCTGCATCTCTGATCAGTCTTCTCCTTGTATGAGCTGAAAGTTTAGAGGGACGGCCAGGTCTTAGTAGATTTGCAGTGGTCTGATACTCCTTCCATTTCAATATTATCGCTTGCACAGTGCTCCTTTCGATGTTTAAAGCTTGGTAAATCTTTTTGTATCCAAATCCGGCTTTAAACTTCTTCACAACAGTATCTCGGACCTGCCTGGTGTGTTCCTTGTTCTTCATGATGCTCTCTGCGCTTTTAACGGACCTCTGAGACTATCACAGTGCAGGTGCATTTATACGGAGACTTGATTACACACAGGTGGATTGTTCAAGGGGGCCCAAAGTTCAAGGGGGCCGAATACTTTAGCAAGGCACTGTACATCTACAAGCATCAGCCAACATTGAGACGCTGCTCCTAAGTAATTAGGATCATCAATCACATTTATGAGGGTTCAGTTTGAGATAAACATGGCAGGCTCTAGATTGACTACTAACAAACACTGTGACATAAAATATTTTTTTCCATTGAGCAAAGTTCTGTATACTCTTTGACCTCCCATTCAGAAGACACTTTCCATGAATCCCTTTCCAAATACCAATTCTCTTTATAAGAGGTCATTACTCAAACGTGGAGAAAAAATCTTGATTAGCCCAATCAGGCCTCAAATCTTTTGAAAATACATTATGTTCAGTATGTAGTTTGCCTGTTTAATTTCAACATGACTGGACACTGAAGAATTCCATTTTCAGACAGTGGGGATGACACAGTTATTGGCACCCTTGATAAAGATGAGCAAAAAATACCATATAAAATAAATAATACAAATACTGAGCTATATTGTAGCAAAAAAGTAGCAAAAAAAGGGACATTATGTTATACTAATACAATTGATATTTTGTTTTACAAGTAATAAAAACGATTCTCGAAAAGATAGGTCAAAATTCTTGCCACCCCTGTTTTCAATACCTTTCCAATCAAAAAATTGTATTTGTCACATACAACAGGTGTAGTAGACCTTACAGTGAAATGCTTACTTACAAGCCTTTAACCAACAATATTTGAAGAAGTTAAGAAAAAATAAAACAAGTTAAGTAAAAAAAATAGAAAATTAAAGTAAAAAATAAATAAACAGCATCAGTAAAAGAACAAGCGAGGGTCTATACAGGGGATACTGGTACAGAGTCAATGTGAGGGGGCACTGGTTAGTCGAGGCAATTGAGGTAATATGTACATGTAGGTAAAGTTATTAAAGTGACTATGCATAGAAAATAAACAGCGAGTAGCAGCAGCGTAACAGAGGGGTGGGTGCAATGCAAATGGTCTGGGTAGCCATTTGATTAGATGTTCAGGAGTCTTATGTCTTGGGGGTAGAAGCTGTTTAGAAGCCTCTTGGACCTAGTCTTGGCGCTCCAGTACCGCTTGCTGTGCGGTAGCAGATCTGCTTCACCTGTCCTCATTATTGTCTCCACCCCCTCCAGGTGTCGCTTGTTTTCCCCAGTGTATTTATCCCAGTGTTTCCTGTCTCTCTGTGCCAGTTCGTCTTATGTCCAAGCCTACCAGCGGTTTTCCCATTTTCCTGCTTTGCCTTTTTCTCCTTTTGCTAGTCCTCCCGGTTCTGACCCTTGCTTGTTTTTCTGGACTCCATGCCAGCTTGCCTGACCATTCTGCCTGCCCTGACCTCAAGCCTGCCTGCCCTTCGGTACCCCCTGAACTCTGAATTGGTTTTGACCTTTTGCCTGACCATTCTCTTGCCTACTCCCTTTGGATTTATTAAACATCTTAAACTCCAACCATCTGCCTCCAGTGTCTGCATCTGGGTCTCGCCTTGTGTCATGATACTATGACTAGGGTGGCTGGAGTCTTTGACATTTTTTAGGGCCTTCCGTGAGTGCTACGGTTTGGTAGTCATTTAGGCAGGTTACCTTAGTGTTCTTGGGTACAGGGACTATGGATATGCTTGAAACATGTTGGTATTACAGACTCAGACAGGGAGAGATTGATCAGAGTTGGTCAGTGCATGCTCGGAGTACACATCCTGGTAGTCTGTCTGGCCCTGCGGCCTGAATGTTCACCTGTCTTACTCACATCGGCTGCAGAGAGCGTGATCACACAGTCGTCCGGAACAGCTGATGCTCTCAAGCATGTTTCAGTGTTACTCTCCTCAAAGCGAGCATAGAAGTTACTTAGCTCATCTGGTAGGCTTGTGTCACTGGGTAGCTCTCAGCTGTGCTTCCCTTTGTAGTCTATAATAGTTTGCAAGCCCTGCCCCAGGTGTAGTACGATTCGATCTTAGTCCTGTATTGACGCTTTGCCTGTTTGATGGTTCGTCGGAAGGCATAACAGGATTTCTTATAAGCTTCCGGGTTAGAGTCCCGCTCCTTTTAAAGCTGCAGCTCTACCCTTTAGCTCAGTGCAGATGTTGCCTGGTTGGGGTATGTATGTACAGTCACTGTGGGGACGATATCATCGAGGCACTTATTGATGAAGCCAGTGACTTATGTGGTGTAGTTCTCAATGCCATCTGAATAATCCCGGAACATATTCCAGTCTGTGCTAGCAAAATCGTCCTGTAGTTTAGCATCTACTTCATCTGACCACTTTTTTATTACCCAAGTCACTGGTGCTTCCTGCTTTAGTTTTGGCTTGTTAGCAGGAATCAGGAGGATAGATTTATGTTCAGATTTGCCAAATGGAGGGCGAGGGAGAGCTTTGTACGCATCTCTGTGTGTGGAGTAAAGGTGGTCTAGAGTTTTTTTTACCCTCTGGTTGCACATTTAACATGCTGATAGAAAGTAGGTAAAACTGATTTGAGTGTCCTTGCATTAAAGTCCCTGGCCACTCGGAGCGCCGCCTTTTGAGGGTTTTCCTGTTTGCTTATGGCTGTATGCAGCTCATTGAGTGTGGTCTTAGTGCTAGCATCGGTCGGTGATGGTATGTAGACAGCTACGAAAAATACAGTTAAACCCGCTAGATAGATAGTGTGGTCTACTTATCATGAGATTCTCTACCTCAGGCGAGCAAAACCTCAAGACTTCTTTAGAAGTCACCATCTGTTGTTTACAAATATACATAGACCGCCACACCTTGTCTTACCAGAGGTTTCTGTTCTATCCTGCCGATAGAGTGTATAACCCGCCAGCTGTATGTTATTCATGTTGTCGGTGAAACATAAGAAAATACCGTTTTTAATGTCCCATTGGTAGTATATACGTGCTTTTAGTTTGTCCCATTTATTTTCCAGCGATTGTGTGTTGGCTAATAGTACGGATTGCAAAGGCAGATTAGCCACTCGTCGCCTGATCCTCACAAGGCACCCCGATCTCCTTCTACGACACATCCTCTCACCTTGCGTTCGCATTTCCATTCGTCTGGATCGCATGTGTTTCTCAAATACAGCCAGGTGCAACTTTCCTAAACTGCGTACAGTAAGTGTATATTTCAAATTTGAACAATTATTTCTCACTTATATGAAAGTTAAAAGGAAAATCCACTCAAACTATATTTTCATATTTTTACATCACTCTACTGTTGATACAGTCCCAAAATGTTTTGCAGTCAGGATTTCAAGATATTGGATTTTCAAGAAGCAAAGTGTCACCCGCCACATTATCATGATGGTGCAACATGCAAAAAATGAATAATTTTGCATCATCATGAAGTCCAATATCTTGAGAACTTGACCGCTGACATGCAAAACATTTTGGGACTGTATCAACAGTGGACTAATGAGAAAAGTACCAAAAGAGTGGGTTTTTGAGTGGATTTTCCCTTTAAGTTCCAAATGTTTCCAAAACTGTATCACATGCTAGGACCTAGGTGTATTTGTGTTTAGACAGAGCACAAGGATAAAGGGGACATCCAATGGCGCAATGTAATGCAATGGAAATGGAGTCATGAATCAGGATTAATGAAAGCTTTGTGTAAGGAAATTGTAGCAATAGAGCAACAGAAATGTTGAAACAACTCAACATTTCACACAAATAAGCTTTCAGTATTGGTTATTGCCAGCAATCACAGCAACTCAAAAGTCAATATTCAATTCAACCAATCGGCCAGAGTTCAAAGGTCACAAACCCAAAATGGGATTGAGGCCAATAAAAATATCAAATGTAATTTAAAACTAAGATCCTAAAAATCTATTAAATGCAGGAGAATCAACAAAGGCAAAGTCTATCCGATATGATCACCACTCCTTGGTGATGATAGAAAGTTTTTATGTGAGATTCCAGTAATTCCCTTTTTCCAGGGAAAATAGGCCAAAGAAACTGGTTTTTATAGCACATTTTACGTTCCATTTTACTTTCATTCTTTCTCATGTCACAGCCATGTTGCTTCTCTTGCCCATTTAAAATGTATGCCAAACAAAAAACATTGATTTCAAAGTTTAACATACCAAACAACACTATGCATAAGAACTATGTTTAACAATTTACACAGAAAAAAAATAATTACAACATATTTACTGGAAGAACTGTGAAGATGCAAAATTTGAAAACAGAATTTTGGTCAAATCTCCCTCAGTTTGTGATGTGATCATTTTTTCCAAAAACTCTGTTACATATCTGCTCTGAATTAAGATTCAAATATGTCTGCAGAACTAATGGGGTGTCAGCTATGACATGACAAATTGAGTTAGAAAAAAAACTATTTTGGTTATTGAACTACAGTAAGTGAAGTGGATTTACACCCGGTAACGGAATTGAGGTAATGGAATTTCATCATGGGTCCCTGATCTGTGCTACACTTAAATGCATAATTCTGGATATGAATATCATTCTCTTCATGGTGATGTGTCCTCAATAGGTACACAAAGGTAGAAGAAATATGCACTATCCTCCTTTGCATGTGTGGGTATTCTACACACTGGTTATTATTTTTATTGAGTTCCACTACCAAACAAAACCAAATCTGAACCAAACATGGATGTCTATGCTTCACAAGTTTGGACATCAAAGAACAGCACAGTAGAGTACGGTATAGAAGAGTAGAGTAGAATTGAGTAGAGTAGAGTTCAGTACAGCATAGTCAAGTAGAATACAGTATAGTAGAGTTCAGTATAATTAATTAGAGTACATTTTTATTTTATTTCTTTTAATTGAACCTTTATTTAACTAGGCAAGTCAGTTAAGAAGAAATTCTTATTTTCAAAGACGGCCTACCCCAGCCAAACCCGGCTGATGCTGGGCCAATTGTGCAACGCCCTATGGGACTCCCAATCACGGCCGGATGTGATTCAGCCTGGATTCGAACCAGGGACTGTAGTAACGCCTCTTGCACTAAAATGCAGTGCCTTAGACTGCTGTACTCAACTATATTGTGCTCTACTGTGTACAGAACTCTACTCTACTGTACAGTACAGGACTGGGGCTGGTTGCAATAATTGGCTGTAAAAAAAAATCTTAAATGCTAGGTTGAGCGTAGCTACGTCCGACTTTGTGATCAGGATGTACACCTGTTGCACCGAATAAAAAGAAGACTAATGCCCCGAATAAAAAGAAGACTTGCCAATGTTCTGTCTAGACTGCGCATGTGCATGGGCGAGCAGTAGCCCCGAGGCTGCCTCACAGCTCCCCTGGGACTGCAGAGCAGAATCAACCCACAGAGAGAAACATGAGATTGAACATCACTCAACTTTCTCGAGCAGTGGTCACCGACTGGTCGATCTTAAAGGCATTCCTAGTCGATGGCCAAACATTTCTGTAAAATACCCAGCGATAAGCCTTGTGTTCCTACTTTAATAAATTCTTCCCGGGTTGTTGGCAGTAGGTGCACCCGATTCAGCTGACCTGCGCGCCGGGTCGTCAAACTGTTGCCATTTTGAACCATTTCATGTGTCTGAAGGTACAAACCCTGCCTTTGCGGTTGGCCCGTAGAGAAAACCAAGTGCACCGTAGAGCAAACCAAGTGCACTGTAGAGCAAATCAGGTGCACTATTGGCCAACCGCTGGCCCCTTCGGATGGCTCAGATTACAGTGTCTGCAGTAACTTAGCAGGCATAATAGAAAGCTACAGCAAAGTTGATGCTGTGAGATTTCAAAACCACAACTAGAGAGAGACTGTCAACGAATACAGCAAAGAGCTGCTGTTTTTATGAGTGAGTTCATGTTTAAGTTCTTACTCAGCAATGTCAACACATTGTATTCAACACTTTTTACGAGACATAAAATGCGTGTTCCTCCTATTTCCACTCAGCGCTTACAACAAGCACTGCAGCAGTAATGAATGAGTAGGAAAGCGAATCTATAGGCTTGCGTAGTTCTTATTATTAGCAGATTGGGTCTTTTTTAAATTAAGGAATATTTAACTTTCTCTGTTCATAGGAGTAACAACCTGAATTTGTGTATGAGGCAAAAATAATGTGACTCGAGTTTCACCATCAGCTGGAAGACAGTGTCCCTTTTGGTCAGTGTCAGTAGAGGAAAGGGAGAGAGGAGGGATGTTGAGAAGCAGACCCTCAGTCTGCTGCTCTCCCTCTGCTGAGACTGACTCTCAGATGCAGGCACCATCAGCCCAGTAAAATAAAAATAAAAAGCTAATTATTTAAATGTATGCTCACTCAGCTGTGTACTCAACTATATTGTGCTCTACTATGTACTGAACTCTACTCCAGTTCTACTCTACTGTACAGTACAGAACTGGGGCCGGTTGTGATGATATAGCCTACCTCAAATTTAGAAATATACATTTAAAAAATGGCTCGAACAACAGTGCATTGGCAGGGCAATTCAAGCAAAGCAAATATGCAGTGATAATGTATTGTGACTTTTGCTTACCGCTCATACCTCATTGCTACAGTACTGTTTATCATTGGTTAATTTTGCATAGGATTAAGTTACATTTCTTTTATCTGAGCGGTAGATCTCGGTTGGCCTTTTGACTCAGAAAGTGATCTTGACTCAGAAAAGGTTGGTGATGTTTCCCTTTACTGTGGCAAATTTGATAGAATCAACGCAATATTAGCCACTTTCAATGTAACATACCAAAACTAACTATGCAAGAGATTTTGATGTAGGCTAAACGCATTTTGTGGCATGCACAATCAGAGCTGCACTAGGCCTACAGTGCATTTGAAAAGTATTCAGACCCCTTGACTTTTTCCACATTTGGTTATACTACAGCCTTATTCTAAAATGAATTAAAATATTGTTTCCCCTCATCAATCAACACACAATACCACATAATGACAAAGCAAAAACAGATTTTTAGAAATGTTTGCAAATGTATCAAACATAAAAAACTGAAATATCACATGTACATAAGTATTCAGACCGTTTACTCAGTGTTTTGTTGAAGCACCTTTGGCAACGATTACAGCCTTGAGTCTTCTTGGGCACACCTGTATTTGGAGAGTTTCCCCCATTTTTGTCTGCAGATCCTCTCAAGCTCTGTCAGGTTGGATGGGGAGCGTTGCTGCACAACTATTTTGTCACACCCTGATCTGTTTCACCTGTTCCTGTGATTGTCTCCACCCCCTCCAGGTGTCGCTTATTTTCCCCAGTGTACGTATCCTTGTGTTTCCTGTCTCTCTGTGCCAGTTTGTCTTGTATGTTTAGTCAAGTCAACCAGCGTGTCTTTCCCCTTACTCCTTTTCTATTTTCTTTTGCCAGTCCTCCCAGTTTTGACCACTGCCCGACTCTGGACTACTTTCCCGCCTGCCTGATCATCCTGCTTGCCCTGACCTTGAATCTGCCTGCCCTTCGGTACCTATTGGATCTGAACTGGTTTTGACATTTTGCCTGTACACAACCATTCTCTTGCCTACCCCTTTTTGGATTAATAAACATTGTAAGACTCCAACCATCTGCCTCCTGTGTCAGCATCTGGGTCTTGCCTTGTGTCATGATAGTACGAACTGGCAATGACAGACCCAGCAGACTTGGACCAGCTCCGCCACGCTGTCTCCCTGCAGGGAGCCACCATTGGGAGACATTAGGAGTTGTTGCAGGGCCCTTTTGGAAGGGCTCAGTTCCTTGACGGAATGCCACGACCATGGGATAAAGGCTATTAGGGAGCAAATCAGGGAGTTAGCTCAGAGGCTGCCTGCCAGCTCTGGAAAAACACCAATCACCCAGTAATTTTTTCCCTATCTGTTTGTACAGCCGATCCCGGCTCCTCGAGAACCCTGCTTACCTCGCCCGGAGCGATATTTGGGGAATCCTGGTACCTGCCAGGTTTTCTTTCTCAGTGCTCACTTATTTTTGAGCTACAGCCATCTTCATTTCCTTCAGACCGATCGAAGATAGCGTATATTATTCCGTTAATGTCAGGAAGGTTGCTCTCCTGGTCTATGGCAGTTTGTTGCTCCCAATCTGCCATTTGTGGTCATCTGGAGGAATTTATGGCAGAGGTGAGAAACCTATTTGAGTCTCCGGTACCCGGGAGAAAGGTGGCCAGTAAACTGCTTGACTCACGTCAAAACTCCCGTCGTGTGGCAGACTACGTGGTTGATTTTTGCATGTTGTCCACCAAGAGTGCCTGGAATCCGGAGTCTCTCTTCAATACTTTTCTGCACGGATTATCTGAGGAGGTTAAGGATGAGCCAGCTGCTTGGGAATTGCCGGTGGACCTCGACTCCCTTATCGCTCTAACCATTGAAATTGATGGACACCAAAGGGAACGCAGGAGTGAGAGGAGGTCTGGTCTTGGGCACACTCGTGCACCCGCTACGACTCGTTCACCTTCGAGGGAATCCGGAAGTTTCCGAAGGCAGCTTTTCCGAGAGGATTCGAGGCCACCCGATCCCTCTCGTGAATCTATAACGGGTGAGTTGGATACTCCTGAGCCTATGCAGTTGGGAAGAGCTAGGTTATCAGTTGGGGAATGCTCACAGAGGATGAATAGTAACTGTTGTCCGTACTGTGGAGAGGCAGGACATTTTCATAGATACCTGCCCTATTAGGAAACCCTTGTCTCTAGTGGCTACCAGTATTATGGTGAGTCAGACTGGGGGTTCCCTAATTCCCATCACCTGCACACCCTTTTTTGTGCTTGTGCTGTGTGGAGAACAATCTCCTTGGTATTCGCACTCAGCCTCTCTCTGTTCCCATGGATGCTAGGGTACTGGACGGCCGCTCTATAGCGGAAGTCACCCATAGTACTGTGCCCGTTCAATTACGGGTTTCTGGTAACCACAGTGAGGCCATATAGTTCCTCCTCATTGCATCTCCCCATGTTCTGGTTGTTTTGGGATTTTGCTGGCTACAAAAACACAATCCTGTGATAGACTGGACCACAATCTCCATCCTGGGTTGGAGCACATTTTGCCATTCCCACTGTCTTCAAGCAGCACAGCCTTCCCCAAGTCGTCTTCCTCAAGTTGTCTTCCTCATGATGTTAGCAAGACTGTGGATGTCTCTGCAATTCCCACTGAATATCATGACCTCCTGGAAGTGTTCAGTAAGGCACGTGCTACTCCCCTTCCCCCGCACCATCCTTATGATTGTGCCATTGATCTTCTCCCAGGCACTACACCACCTCAGGGTTGGTTGTATTCTCTGTCCGGACCAGAGACCAAAGTTATAGAGGAGTACATAAAGGAGTCTCTGGCCACTGTGGCCATCCGTCTGTCTGCATCTCCTGCCGGAGCAGGGTTTTTCTTTGTGGAGAAGAAGGACAAGACCCTGCGTCCATGCATTGACAACCGGGGAAACTCTGGGGGCAGTATTTCATTTTTGGATGAAAAACGCGTTCCCGTTTTAAACAAGATATTTTGTCACAAAAAGATGCTCGACTATGCATATAGTTGATAGCTTTGGAAAGAAAACACTCTGAAGTTTCCAGAACTGCAAAGATATTGTCTGTGAGTGCCCCAGAACAGGAGCTACGGGCAAAACCAAGATGAAACTGCAACCAGGAAATTAGCAGGATTTTTGAGGCTCTGTTTTCCATTGTCTCCTTATATGGCTGTGAATGTGACAGGAATGAGCCTGCCCTATCTATCGTTTCCCCAAGGTGTCTGCAGCATTGTGACGTATTTATAGGCATATCATTGGAAGATTGACCATAAGAGACTGCATTTGCCAGGTGTCCGCTCGGTGTCCTCCGTCGAAATTGGTGCGTCATTTTCAGCTGCTGGTATTTATCCATGAGATTCTGAGACGAAAGCAGGCTTCCACGAACGGCATATCAATGAAGAGATATGTGAAAAAACACCTTGAGGATTAATTCTAAACAACGTTTGCCATGTTTCGGTCGATATTATGGAGTTAATTCGGAAAAAGTTTGACGTTGTTGGTGACTGAATTTTCGGTTCATTTCGGTAGCCAAATGTGATGTACAAAACAGAGCGATTTCTCCTACACAAAGATTCTTTCAGGAAAAACTGAACATTTGCTATGTAACTGAGAGTCTCCTCATTGAAAACATCCGAAGTTCTTCAAAGGTAAATGATTTTATTTATTTGGTTATCTGGTTTTTGTGAAAATGTTGCGTGCTAAATGCTATGCAAAATGCTAAGCTACCTAGCAATACTCTTACACAAATGCTTGATTTGCTATGGTTCAAAAGCATATTTTGAAAATCTGAGATGACAGTGTTGTTAAGAAAAGGCTAAGCTTGAGAGCAGGCATATTAGTTTCATTTCATTTGCGATTTTCAGAAATCGTTAACGTTGCGTTATGGTAATGAGCCTGAGGCTGTATTCACGATCCCGGATACGGGATGGGTAGTATCAAGTTAACAACATTACTGTTAAAAACTGTTACCCCCTACTTCTCCTCTCCTCGGCATTTGAACCTCTCCAGGGGGCCACCATGTTTTCCAAGTTGGACCTTCGGAATGCCTACCACCTGATTCGCATACGCGAGGGGGATGAGTGGAAGACAGCCTTCAACACAGCCAGTGGACATTATGAGTACCAGGTCATGCCATTTGGACTCACCAATGCTGTTTTCCAGGCTTTGGTAAATGTGCTCCGAGACATGTTAAACCGTTTTGTGTTTGTTTACCTTGACGACATCCGTTTTTTTTCCAATCTGCACAAGAACATGTTCTTCATGTCGGACAGGTCCTTCAGCTCCTCCTGGAGAACCAATTGTTTGTGAAAGTCAAGAAGTGTGAGTTCCACGGCTCCACTATCACCTTTCTGGGATATCTCATTGCTGACGGCAGTGTTTGGAATAGATCCTGGGAAGGTGAAAGCTGTGGTGGATTGGCCTCAACCAGCATCCAGGGTGCAGTTGCAACAGTTTCTTGGTTTTGCTAACTTCTACCACCGTTTTATTTGGGATTACAGCACCGTCGCGGCACTCACCTCTCCCAAGGTACCATTCAAATGGTCTCCAGCTGTAGTGGACCCGAAGCATCAGTTCACAGCAGCCATCCTAATCCATTCGGACACCTCGTGTCAATTTGTGGTGGAAGTTGATGCTTCGGATGTTGGAGTGGGGGCCATCCTGTCCCAGCGATCTGCCCAGTACCAAAAGCTTCATTCCTGTGCCATCCTGTCCCATTGTCTCAATCCTGCAGAGCGGAACTACGATGTCGGCAACCGAGAACTCCTGGCGGTGAAGATGGCGTTGGAAGAGTGGAGGCACTGGCTGGAAGGAGCAGAACAGCCATTCTTGGTCTGGACCGGCCATAAAAACTTGGAATATCTTCGTACAGCCAAGCGCCTCAATTCCAGGTAGGTCCGGTGGGCCCTCTTATTTACCAGATTCAACTTCACCATTTCCCTTACTCCCAGGGTCAAAAAATGTGAAGTCGGACGCTCTCTCCCGCCTATACAGTTCGTGCCACACCCTCGACCTCCGAAACCATTCTCCCTACTTCATGCCTTGCTGCCACTGCGGATTGGGGTATTCAGAACCTGGTTTGCGAGGCGCAATGCATTTTGTCCCTAACCCGGTCCGGGTCCTGGAATGGGCTCATTCCTCCAGGCTGACCTGTCATCCAGGGACCCGTTGGACACTAGCCTTCCTCCGACAACATTTCTGGTGGCTCACAATGTTTCCTGATGTCTCTGCCTTCGTCGCTGCGTGCACAGTGTGTGCTCAGAACAAGACTCCACGGCAAGCTCCTTCTGGCCTCCTCCAGCCACTACCGGTCCCTCATCGTCCCTGGTCTCATATTTCTCTGAACGTTGTCACTGGGCTCCCTCCGTCTGATGGCAACACTGTCATTCTGATAGTAGTTGATTGGTTCTCCAAGGCCGCCCATTTCATCCCTCTCCCTAAACTACCTTCTGCCAAGGAGACAGCCCAGTTTATATGGTGCAGCATGTCTTCCGGATTCATGGACTCCCGGTAGACATGGTCTCTGATCGGGGTCCTTAGTTCTCATCTCAGTTCTGGAAGGCATTCTGCACCCTTATTGGGTCGTCGGCCAGCATTTCATCCGGTTTCCATCCCCAAACCAACGGTCAGTCAGAGCGGGCCAACCAAGACCTGGAAACCACCCTGAGATGACTGGTCTCAACCAATCCCACTACCTGGAGCTGACAACTGGTCTTGGAACACCCTTCCCTATTCGGTCACGGGACTCTCTCCATTTAAGTGTTCTTTGGGGTATCAACCTCCACTCTTCCCGGAATAAGAGGAAGAGGTCAGCATAATCTCGGCCCAGTATTTTCAGGTCTCTCCAGAGATGTTCGATCGGGTTCAAGTCTGGGCTCTGGCTGGGCCACTCAAGGACATTCAGAGACTTGTCCTGAAGCCACTTTTACGTTGTCTTGGCTGTGTACTTAGGGTCATTGTCTTGTTGGAAGGTGAACTTTCACCCCAGTATGAGATCCTGAGCACTGTGGAGCAGGTTTTCATCAACGATCTCTCTGTACTTGACTATTTGGCAAACTCCAAGCGGGCTGTCATGTGCCTTTTACTGAGGAATGGCTTCCGTCTGGCCACTACCATAAAGGCCTGATTGGTGGAGTGCTGCAGAGTTGGTTGTCCTTCTGGATAGTTCACCCATCTTCACAGAGGAACTCTGGAGCTCTCTCAGAGTGACTGTCGGGTTCTTGGTCACCCTTCTCCCCCAATTGCTCAGCTTGGCCTGGCATCCAGCTCTAGGAAGAGTCTTGGTGGTGTCAAACTTCTTCCATTTAAGAGTGATGCAGGCCACTGTGTTCTTGGGGACTGTCAATGCTGCACAAATGTTTTGGTACCCTTCTCCGGATCTGTGCCTCGACATTATCCTGTCTCAGAGCTCTAAGGACAATTCCTTCGACCTCAAGGCTTGGTTTTTGTTCTGTTATCCACTGTCAACCATGGGACCTTATATAGACAGGTGTGTGCCTTTTCAAATCATGTCCAATGTCCAAACCACAGGTGGACTCCAATCAAGTTTTAGAAACATCTCAAGGATGATCAATGGAAACACTTGAGCTCAATGTTTAGTCTCATAGCAAAGGGTCTGAATACTTATGTAAATAAGATATGTATGTTTTTTATTTGTAATACATTTTGTCATTATGGGTATTGTGTGTAGATTAATGAGGGAACATATTTATTTAATCCATTTTAGAATAAGGCTGTAATGTAACAAAATGTAACAAAAGTCAAGGGGTCTGAAAACTTTCCCGAAGGCACTATATGCAAATAGACCATTGCCATATATGGATCAGTGCCAGTTAGTTTGAACTGGACTGTGTTTACAACATGAGCGGCCGTGAGGAGATGCGCTTATTTTGAGATCAATGCCAGAGCTACATGTGGCCACGTGTTTACATTTTTTTCATATCCTCTGCTATTTATTGAGTTATTAGCCCGGTTTCAGATCATTTGTAGTCAGCAATATGGGAGTGATTACTTCCTACAAGAGCACAAAACATGTACATTTCTAGACATCTTTGAAAAGTGAGTCAGGTGAAGAGATTTCTTTTGTCTTAAAGGGGCAGTATTTTATTTTGAGACAGGTTTGAAAAAGCTAATTAGCCAATAGGCAGATGTTATTTTCAAGCCCTGCTTGTCTCATGGAATGTAGGCCTACACTGAACACCACACACTGGTATCATAGGTTGAATGACAGAACAGTAATTTCCGTGTTAAAATGTTATGGGATTCATTTTCTCCATAGTTGTTGATGGTAGGCCACTCTGGTAGTCCTACACTGTGATCAAATAGCCACTGTAACCTACTTGGCCACTGTTAAAACTTTAATTTAAAGCATGGGAACAGCCTTAGTGCTCACAATAAACGCGTGCTGGATGCACAACATTTTCACAATGTTAAAGTTTGCACTTCGCCCAGTACCGAAAACAATTAGAGGGACCATTGATCGTAGCTAAGTCTGGCGTAAGCAATGCGTGATCATGAGATTTGATACTTCATAATGATGGTTGCTAGCCAGTGGCCATTACTAGGCTGTTACCATCCTCGTGGCACTTCTGAAGTTTGTGAGGCATATCACTTCGCCCATCACTTTGCAAAGCCCACCACTATGCATTCACATTTTCTTAATCACAACTGGATGGATGGATCAATAAATAATTACTGTGGGAAATAATATCACTGAATGATATTGGAATAAAGTAGGCTAACGCAATGCAAAGTATCAAATTGTTACTTACTAAAAATAATCTAACCGTTTTGGATCATTTGAAGCAGTAGCCGTGTGTGGTCAACTATAATTTCAGCCCAGTTTTGATTGGGACAAAACTGGTTTGAGACATGCGTGGGGACTCTGTCTGTGTGCTATATTTGGTTATTTGATCTCTGGCATGGCAAATAAGTGGAGGGAGGGGTTGTGCATACTTTCCAGACTCTTGCTTTGACCACCAGACAATAGAAAGATAAGTTATCAGCTGAATATAACAGTATGCCAGTAGAAGGGAGGACAGTTGCAGGTGAACCAACGGTGGTTTGTGACTACCACGATTTCCCATTGTAGCTAATTCAATGATTTGTTAACAGGATTTTAAGTCTTAATCACTTAAAATTCGTTTTTCAACCACTCCACAAATTTCTTCTTTAAACTTCTTCTGGATAGGGGGCGTTATTTTCACATCCTGATGAAAAGCATGTCCAAAGTAAATTGCCTGTTTCTCAGGCCCAGAAGCTAGGATATGCATATAATTAGTAGATTTGGATAGAAAACATTGTTAGAATAATGTCTGTGAGTATAACAGAACTGATTTGGCAGGCGAAACCCCAAGCACAATCCATCCAGGGAAAAACATTGGGCCACGGTTGTAGTTCCTATGGCTTCCACTAGATGTCAACAGTCTTTAGAAATTGGTTGATGTTTTTCTTTTGAGGAATGAAGAAGTACGGCTGTTTGTACGTGTCACTCTGAAGGGCTCAAGTCTTTTGTTGCGCGTACACAGGAGCACGCTCCGTGGAATATTTCTTCGGTATTGGAAACAGATTATCCCGTCTTAAATTTGATCGATTATTTACATTTTAGGATACCTGAGATCGGATTAGGAACATTGTTTGAAATGTTTGGACCAAGTTTACAGGTAACTTATTAGATACTTTGTAGTCATGTTGGGCGAGCTGGAACCGGTGTATATCTGAATGAAAAATGTGCCAAATAAATTGACATTTTGGGGATATAAAGAAGGAATTTATTGAACAAAACGACCATTCATTGTGTCACAGAGACATTTGAGATTGCAAAAAGATGAAGATCTTCAAAGGTAAGGCATTTATTATATGGCTGTTTCTGACTTTTGTGTCACACCTGCCTGGTTGAAAGTTGAATGTTGTCATTTTGTATGTGGGGCGCTGTCCTCAGATAATCGCATGGTCTGCTTTCGCCGTAAAGCCTTTTTGAATTCTGACACCGCGTTTTAAACAAGATATTTTGTCACAAAAAGATGCTCGACTATGCATATAATTGATAGCTTTCGAAAGAAAACACTCTGACGTGTCCAGGACTGCAAAGATATTTTCTGTGCGTGCCCTAGAACGTGAGCTTCAGGCAAAACCAAGATGAGGCGGCATCCAGGAAATGAGCAGGATTTTTGAGGCTCTGTTTTCCATTGTCTCCTTATATGGCTGTGAATGCGAGAGGAGTAAGTCTGCCCTTTCTGTCGTTTCCCCAAGGTGTCTGCAGCATTGTGACGTATTTGTAGGCATATCATTGGAAGATTGACCATAAGAGACCACATTTACCAGGTGTCCGCCCGGTGTCCTGCGCCGAAATTGGTGCGCAAAAGTCAGCTGCAAGTATTTTTCCATGGAATTTAGAGAAGAATGCAGGCTTCCACGAACGATATATCAATGAAGAGATATGTGAAAAAACACCTTGAGGATTGATTCCAAACAACGTTTGCCATGTTTCGGTCGATATTATGGAGTTAATTCGGAAAAAGTTTGACGTTGTAGGTGACTGAATTTTCGGTTCGTTTCGGTAGCCAAATGTGATGTACAAAACGGAGCGATTTCTCCTACACACAGACGCTTTCAGGAAAAACTGTGCATTTGGTATGTAACTGAGTCTCCTCATTGAAAACATCCGAAGCTCTTCAAAGGTAAATGATTTTATTTATTTGGTTATCTGTTTTTTGTGAAAATGTTGCGTGCTAAATGCTACTCAAAATGCTAAGCTAGCTTAGCATACTCTTACACAAATTAGTCAATTGCTATGGTTCAAAAGCATATTTTGAAAATCTGAGTTGACAGTGTTGTTAAGAAAAGGCTAAGATTGAGAGCAGGCGCATTATTTTCATTTTATTTGCGATTTTCAGAAATCGTTAACGTTGCGTTATGCTAATGAGCCTGAGGCTTTTGTCACGATCCCGGATCCGGGATGGGGAGATTCAAGAGGTTAATGACTCCAACCTAAGTGTGTGTGAACTTCCGACTTCAACTGTAGATTGATGTACAGCTAACTGACAAAATAAAGTAAACACCAACACAAGGGGTCTTAATGGGGCATTGGGCCACCAGAACAGCTTCAATTTCCCTTGGCATAGAGTCTATTGGAAAATCTATTGGAGGGATGCAACACCACTCTTCTATGAGAAATTCCATAATTTGGTGTTTTGTTGATGGTGTTGGAAAATGATGTCTCAGGTGTTGCTCCACAATCTCCCATGTGTTCAATTTGGTTGGGATCCAATGACTGACTGACTGACTCACACACACACACACACACACACACACACACACACACACACACACACACACACACACACACACACACACACACACACACCCCATAAACCTCCTATGCTCCTTTGAGACCACTTGTTCAAAATCACTGAGACCTCTTCTTCTAGCCATGGTATGGGCAACCGGGCATTTTATACATGACCATATGGATGATTGTATCTTAATTGCTTAATTAACCCAGGAACCACACCTGTGTGGAAGCACCTGCTTTAAATATACTTTGTATGATTCATTTACTCAAGTGTTTTCTTCATTTTGGCAGTTACCTGTATGTCTTGATTCATATGCCACTGCGTTGAGATTGTGTTGATTAGTCAAAATGATACCTGTCACTTTAATTATGTGGTCATGTGATTAGGAAGGAGGTAATTTCCATGTAAAAGGCTCCATTAGCACCAACATGTGAAGTTCATAGAAGCATGTCAAATTGGGTGTCAAATTATATCTATATTTGAGAGAAATTAAGGCATAAAGAATGTACATTTTTCAACAATTTTATATCCTAAACATTAGGAATAAGCAAAGGCTTTGATTTCTTGTCAAACGGATGGAAAAGGGGGTGTGAGAAAACATATATGAGAAAAAGTCTTAAAGGTCAAATGCAGTTGTTTTGTCTCAAAAGCGAACCATTTCTGTGTAGCAATAAAGGAAAATTCCACCCAAAAACTATATTTTGGTATTTGTTTCATTAGTCCAGTGTTGACATAGTCCCAAAATATTTTGCTTGTCAGCAATCAAGTTTTCACCCTGTAAGTTTAAGAAACATTTCCATGATATTCCATTACCAAAAACCCACATATCTTTAAGATATTTCTAATTTCTCTCCCTCATGAGGAGGGAAGACAATGAAAGTTCACAGAAGTAAAAAGTAAAGGTAGACCTATCAATAAGTTATCCTGTTTTTACTGATATCAAGTTTGTTTAACTCACTGTATCATCATTCCAGAATTTTACATACACTAAGTTGACTGTGCCTTTAAACAGCTTGGAAAATTCCAGAACATTATGTCCTGGCTTTAGAAGCTTCTGATAGGCTAATTGACATCATTTGAGTCAATTGGAGGTGTACCTGTGGATGTATTTCAGGGTCTACCTTCAAACTCAGTGCCTCTTTGCTTGACATCATGGGAAAATCAAAAGAAAAGTAGTAGAAAAAAATAGTAGACCTCCACAAGTCTGGCTCATCCTTGGGAGCAATTTCCAAACACCTGAAGGTACCACGTTCATCTGTACAAACAATAGTAGTATAAACAACATGGGACCATGCAGCCGTCACATCGCTCAGGAAAGAGATGCGTTTTATCTCCTGGAGATGAACGTACTTTGGTGCGAAAAGTACAAATCAATCCCAGAACAACAGCAAAGGACCTTGTGAAGATGCTGGAGGAAACAGGTACAAAAGTATCTATATCCACAGTAAAACGAGTCCTATATCAACATAACCTGAAAGGCCGCTCAGCAAAACCGCCATAAAAAAGCCAGACTACGGTTTGCAACTGCACATGGGGACGAAGAGTTGTACTTTTTGGAGAAATGTCCTCTGGTCTGATGAAACAAAAAAAGCCATAATGACCATCGTTATGTTTGGAGGAAAAGGGGGAGGAATGCAAGTCGAAGAACACCATCCCAACCGTGAAGCACGGGGGTGGCAGCATCATGTTATGGGGGTGCTTTGTGCAGGAGGAACAGGTGCATTTCACAAAATAGATGTCATCATGAGGATTGCAAATTGTGTGGATATATTGAAGCAACATCTCAAGATATCAGTCAGGAAGTTAAAGCTTGGTCGCAAATGGGTTGCTTCCAAATGGAGAATGAAACAAAGCATACTTCCAAAGTTGTGGCAAAATGGCTTAAGGACAACAAAGTCAAGGTGGCCAACACAAAACCCTGACCTCAGGCCTATAGAAAATGTGTGGGCAGAGCTGAAAAAGCATGTCTGAGCAAGGAAGCCTAAAAACCTGACTCAGAATTCTCTTTGATTATAATCACAGCCGTATATATCCCCCCCCCCCCCCCCCAAGCAGACACATCGATGGCTCTGAACGAACTTTGCAAGTTCACCCCGAACTCTTTGCAAACTGGAAACCATTTATCCGGAGGCTGCACTCATTGTTGTTGGGGATTTTAACAAGGCTAATCTGAAAACAAGACTCCCTAAATTTTATCAGCATATCGATTGCGCAACCAGGGGCGGAAAAACCTTGGATCACTGTTACTCTAACGCATATAAGGCCCCCTTTCGGAAAAGCTGACCACGACTCCATTTTGCTGATACCTGCCTACAGACAAAAGCTAAAAAAAGAAGCTCCCACGCTGAGGTCTGTCGAACGCTGGTCCGACCAAGCTGACTCCACACTCCAAGACTGCTTCCATCACGTGGACTGGGACATGTTTCGTATTGCGTCAAATAACAACATTGACGAATACGCTGATTCGGTGTGCGAGTTCATTAGAACGTGCGTTGAAGATGTCGTTCCCATAGCAACGATTAAAACATTCCCTAACCAGAAACCTTGGATTGATGGCAGCATTCGCGTGAAACTGAAAGCGCGAACCACTGCTTTCAATCAGGGCAAGGTGTCTGGTAACATGACTGAATACAAACAATGCAGCTATTCCCTCCGTAAGGCTATCAAACAAGCTAAGCGTCAGTACAGAGACAAAGTAGAATCCCAATTCAACGGCTCAGACACAAGAGGCATGTGGCAGGGTCTACAGTCAATCACAGACTACAGGAAGAAATCCAGCCCAGTCACGGACCAGGATGTCTTGCTCCCAGGCAGACTAAATAACTTTTTTGCCCACTTTGAGGACAATACAGTGCCACTGACACTGCCTGCAACGGAAAAATGCGGTCTCTCCTTCACTGCAGCCAAGGTGAGTAAAACATTTAAACGTGTTAACCCTCGCAAGGCTGCAGGCCCAGACGGCATCCCCAGCCGCGCCCTCAGAGCATGCGCAGACCAGCTGGCTGGTGTGTTTACGGACATATTCAATCAATCCCTATACCAGTCTGCTGTTCCCACATGCTTCAAGAGGGCCACCATTGTTCCTGTTCCCAAGAACGCTAAGGTAACTGAGCTAAACGACTACCGCCCCGTAGCACTCACTTCCGTCATCATGAAGTGCTTTGAGAGACTAGTCAAGGACCATATCACCTCCACCCTACCTGACACCCTAGACCCACTTCAATTTGCTTACCGCTCAAATAGGTCCACAGACGATGCAACCACACTGCACACTGCCCTAACCCATCTGGACAAGAGGAATACCTATGTGAGAATGCTGTTCATCGACTACAGCTCGGCATTCAACACCATAGTACCCTCCAAGCTCGTCATCAAGCTCGAGATCCTGGGTCTCGACCCCGCCCTGTGCAACTGGGTACTGGACTTCCTGACGGGCCGCCCCAGGTGGTGAGGGTAGGTAACAGCATCTCCTCCCCGCTGATCCTCAACACTGGGGCCCCACAAGGGTGCGTTCTGAGCCCTCTCCTGTACTCCCTGTTCACCCACGACTGCGTGGCCACGCACGCCTCCAACTCAATCATCAAGTTTGCGGACGACACAACAGTGGTAGGCTTGATTACCAACAACGACGAGACGGCCTACAGGGAGGAGGTGAGGGCCCTCGGAGTGTGGTGTCAGGAAAATAACCTCACACTCAACGTCAACAAAACTAAGGAGATGATTGTGGACTTCAGGAAACAGCAGAGGGAACACCCCCCTATCCACATCGATGGAACAGTAGTGGAGAGAGTAGCAAGTTTTAAGTTCCTCGGCATACACATCACAGACAAACTGAATTGGTCCACTCACACAGACAGCATCGTGAAGAAGGCGCAGCAGCGCCTCTTCAACCTCAGGAGGCTGAAGAAATTCGGCTTGTCACCAAAAGCACTCACAAACTTCTACAGATGCACAATCGAGAGCATCCTGGCGGGCCGTATCACCACCTGGTACGGCAACTGCTCCGCCCTCAACCGTAAGGCTCTCCAGAGGGTAGTGAGGTCTGCACAACGCATCACCGGGTTAAACTACCTGCCCTCCAGGACACCTACACCACCCGATGTTACAGGAAGGCCATAAAGATCATCAAGGACATCAACCACCCGAGCCACTGCCTGTTCACCCCGCTATCATCCAGAAGGCGAGGTCAGTACAGGTGCATCAAAGCTGGGACCGAGAGACTGAAAAACAGCTTCTATCTCAAGGCCATCAGACTGTTAAACAGCCACCACTAACATTGAGTGGCTGCTGCCAACACACTGACACTGACTCAACTCCAGCCACTTTAATAATGGGAATTGATGGGAAATGATGTAAATATATACCTCTTTAAACAATGCTACCTTATATAATGTTACTTACCCTACATTATTCATCTCATATGCATACGTATATACTGTACTCTATATCATCGACTGCATCCTTATGTAATACATGTATCAATAGCCACTTTAACTATGCCACTTTGTTTACATACTCATCTCATATGTATATACTGTACTCGATACCATCTACTGTATCTTGCCTATGCTGCTCTGTACCATCACTCATTCATATATCCTCATGTACATATTCTTTATCCCCTTACACTGTGTATAAGACAGTAGTTTAGGAATTGTTAGTTAGATTACTTGTTTGTTATTACTGCATTGTCGGAACTAGAAGCACAAGCATTTTGCTACACTCGCATTAACATCTGCTAACCATGTGTATGTGACAAATAACATTTGATTTGATTTGATTTGCTGCTTTGGCAGAGTTGCTGTTTTTCAAATCTGTAACATATATCAGGTGCAGAAAGTGAGTTTAATGATACTAATAAACATGAAGAAAATACAAAACAGGAGAAGCCAAAACCAATACTGTCCAATGACTGAGGCTACAGAGGGCGATATGAAGGAAGTATATTAATCAGGGTGGTGATGAAGTCCAGGTGTGCATAATGATGGCAAGCAGGTGTGCGCAATGATAGTTGCCAGGTGTGCAGAATGTGGGATGCCAGGACCTGTGGTTAGTAGACTGGAGATGTTGAGTACCGGAGGGAGGCAGCAGAAGTAAGCGTGACAGTACACACTGGACGTCTGTATCCAGCCACAGGACGACGCCAGCCAGGAGGACATCCCCGAGGGCGAGGAGTGGGCCGGTTCGGACAGTAGAGAGGGAAATCCCAAATTATATAAGGGTCCAGGATGTCCGACACTGGGACCCAACAGCGCTCCTCAGGACTGTACCCCTCTCAGTCTACCAGGTACTGGAGCCAACCCCCACGATGTCAGGAGTGCAGGAGGGACTTAATGTCGGGAGTCCCATCGATGTCAAGTGGAGGTGGAGGGGTGTATGTGGAGGGGTGTCACAGGGGAGGGCACTAGCCAAGGGGACCAGACTTCCGGCAGGGAAGGCAGAGCGGGATGTTCCTGGTGGAGAGCCAGATCACCAGGTTGGAACACAGGAGTCTCACTGCGGTGGCGATCCGCCTGCCCTTCTGGTGGTGGACGGCTCACTGGAGCCTCACGTTGGCAGCGTTCCAAACCTCCTCTGTGCGCCGAAACCACTCGTCCAATGCAGGGGCTTCAGTCCGGCTCAGAGTCCATGGGGCCAGGGCCGGCTGATACCCCAGGATGCACCGGAAGGTAGTCAGTCCAGTGTCGGTGTGACAAAGTGACTTCTGGTCGTACTCCACCCAGGGAAGGAACCGGGCCCACTCCCCCTGCCGGTCCTAGCAGTGACCCCTAAGGAACCTCCCCAGCTCCTTGTTGGTTCTCTCCACCTGCCCATTGGACCAGTACCCAGATGGCCGGTACCAGGATGTGAGGCTGGCCGTGGCCCCCAGCTTCTCTTTGAAAGCTTTCCATAGACGTGAAGTGAATTGGGGGCCACGGTCGGAAACAATGTCCTCCGGAAGGCCATAGTGCCGAAAGACCTGCTGGAACAGTGCCTCAGAAACCCGGAGAGCGGCAGGGAGACCAGAGAGAGGGATAAAATGACAAAGCCTGGCAGATGTCCACATCTACAGTGGTTCTTCCATTAAAAGTTGTGGCGTATTGCAGAACAGCTTGCGGGGTGCCGCAGAATTCAATTGCACGTTATTTAAGTGTCAGCCATTGTTGACAGAATGATGCAATTTATCACAATCTGCCACCATCAACCACAAACGGTCGCAGCATAACCTCAACTTCTAAAGGAAGAACACTGTACGTCCCAGAACACAGGCTCAGTGATATGGGTGGACGAAATGATGGGCTGGAGGGCCCTCACAGGATTCTCAACCAACGTCGAACAACAAGGTAAGGGAAAGCAGGTCTTCCGAAATCCGGGTGACCATGCAGGGATTTTAATCCTTGACCAGAAGATGGTGGGGTCAGGACGTTGGAACCACTGGATACCAAGTAGGACTTTGTACGGGAGCAGTGATGAGGAAGGGAATGCTTTCTTGGCAAAAGGTTCCCATGGTGAGAGTGAGTGGTGCTGTGATGTGCGTAATAGTGCCGGATCCCAATGATCGTTTATCCAAGGCTTGGACCGGAAAATGAGAGGAGGGTGTGCGATGATGTTCAGGGAGATGATGGCCTGGTCGATGATATGCCCTGCAGCACCGGAGTCCACTAGAGTCGTAGAGACAATACCTGAGAGACAGCCAGCCAGAGAAATGGAAACCAGGAAGGGTTTGGCGGAAAACGATGATGAAGGAATACTCATGCCTACCCTGGGAGATGGATGATCACGGGGCCGTCCCTCATCCCCAGTGGACTTCGGGATGGGACGTATCGGACACCGCTGGAGCTGTTGCCCCTCCTCGCCGCAATAGGGACAGAGCCCCAGCCGTCTCCGGCAACGCCACAGAGGGGTATGTGACCCCTATCTCCATGGGTTCAGGCTCTGCCTCAGGAAGGCCAAAGGAGGAGGATGAGGGGTGCTCCGGCGCTCGCATAGAAGGTTGTCCAGACGGATGGCCATCACGATGAGCGAGTCCAGGGAAAAGGTCCATCTGGACCTTCTTGCGCAGTCCTCTCCGGAATAGGGTGGGGAGCGCCGGCTCATTCCAATCCGCTGTAGGCTGCCATGGTCCGGAAGGTGACGGCGTACTCCACACCGGTCTGGGCACCCTACCAGAGTTGGAATAGTCGCTCACCTCCCGCTCTACCCTCCAGTGGATGGTCGAAGACCGTCCTGAACAGAGCCATGAACCCCTCCCCTCTCCTAGATGGCTGTAGCCCACTCCAACACCCAACCCAGTCAGCAGGGAAATGACTGTGGCTCCCGTCTGATGGGCAAAATAGAGGGAGCACTGGAGTAGGAAGACACAGCATTTGGATGGAGACCCGTCATATTTGTTCCCGGAGGGACAGTCGGGCATCACTGATCTGGGCGGACTGCTGGGTAGACTGGGGGACTGACTCGCTGGGACGACTCGTGGTAGAAGGCCCTTCACGATTTAAAGGTGAATCCTCTTTAGTGGTGTCGAGGCGGTGGAGTACGCGGAGGACCTCATCCATAGCCTCACCCAGTTGCGCCAGCTGATTGTGGTGTTGGCAAAGTAGGTGACCCTGACTTCCACCGAGGTTGGCTCTCCTGCCTGTTCGGGCGGGGCTCGGCGGTCGTCGTCACCGTCCTACTAGCCACTACCGATCCATTTTCGTTTGTCTGTTGGTTTTGTCTGATTGGTTTCACCTGTGTGTAGTTTAGTTAATTAGTGTCTGTATATTTAGTAGGTTGTCCCGCCCTTGTTTTGTGTGGGATTGTTTTGTCTCCATGTCATGTTTGTGGAGTACTTGTGGTTTTTATTCTCCGGTAATTTTATATGTTCCTGTGTTGGATCATTCACCCGGTGTGTTGGGTTGACCGTCGTTTGTACATCGGAGAATAAACTGTCTATTACTGTACCTGCTCTCTGCGCCTGATTCCACTCACCTCAGTATTTCGTGACAGAATCCCGCACCACCCATGGAATCAGCAGGAGCAGCCGCGTCCCCTCTCCCATCGATGGAAGAGAGGGAGGACGTCCGCAGGGAGCTGGCATGTCGGGACACCACATACACACTGGAGGAACTCATTGACTTGGCTATCCGTCTCGACAACCTGCTGGCTGCCCGCGGGCGTTCAAATCAGGCCCTGTTGTTTCCACTTCCCAGCCCTCCTGCCCCTATACCTATGGATTTAGGAGAAGCGGCGTCGAGGGGGACCGGAGGAGGAGTGTCCTCCTGCACCAGTTGTGGTCGACGAGGGCACACGTCTGACCGGTGCTGGAGGAACACTTCTGGGAGTCGGGAGGACAGGCGGAGCACTTTTCGATCACCCCAGGTGAGTAAGCACCAGACTCACCCAGAGCTTCCTGTCAGTCATGTGTATGTGTTGACTTCTTTCCCTGGGTTTTTTCCCTCTCTCCAGCATAAGGTGCTAGTCGATTCAGGCGCAGCTGGGAATTTCATGCATCGTGGGCTTGCGTTAAGGCTAGGGAATCCCTTGGTGTCGTTAGACCGACCTTTCCCCGTGCACTCCTTAGATAGCCGGGTCAGGAATAATTAGGGAGGCTACGGTGCTACTAGATATGGTAACGCAGGGGGGTCATAAGGAGCAGATTAGTCTGTTCCTTATAGATTCACCTGCGTTTCCAGTGGTATTGGGGGTTCCCTGGTTAGCTAAACACAACCCGGTGATTTCCTGGCGACAGGGGGCTCTTAGGGGGTGGTCAGAGGAGTGTTCAGATAGGTATATAGGAGTTACCGTTGGTGCGACTACGGTGGAGAGTCCAGACCAAGTTTCCACCGAGCACATTCCCTCTGAATATGCCGATTTGGCTATCGCCTTCAGTAAAAAGAAGGCGACCCAATTACCACCCCATCGTAGTGAGGACTGCATGATAAACCTTCTGGAGAACGCTGCACTTCCTAGGAGTCACGGGTATCCATTGTCCCAGGAGGAGACGGTGGCGATGGATACGTACGTTACTGAATCGCTGAGACAGGGGTACATTCGGCGCTCCGCATCACCCGTCTCCTCAAGCTTCTTTTTTGTGAAGAAGAAGGATGGAGGTCTGCGTCCGTGCGTTGATTATAGAGGTCTAAATTCCATCACAGTGGGGTTTAGTTACCCACTACCTCTCATCACTACGGCGATGGAATCATTTCACGGGGCGCGCTTCTTCACAAAACTGGACCTGAGGAGCGCGTATAATCTGGTGCGTATCCGGAAAGGAGATGAGTGGAAAACCGCATTTAGTACTACATCTGGTCATTATGAGTACCGTGTCATGCCATACGGGTTGAAGAATGCTCCAGCCGTTTTCCAATCCTTCGTAGATGAGATTCTCCGAGACCTGCTCGGGCAGGGAGTGGTAGTGTATATCGATGACATCTTGATCTATTCTGCTACACGTGCGGCGCATGTGCCTATGGTGCGTAAGGTACTTGGTCGACTGCTGGAGCATGACCTGTATTGCAAGGTGGAGAAATGTGAGTTTTTCAAACAGTCCGTTTCCTTCCTGGGGTATCGTATTTCCACCTCCGGGGTGGTGATGGAGGATGACCGCATTACAGCCGTGCGTAATTGGCCGACTCCGACCACGGTGAAAGAGGTGCAGCGGTTTTTAGGGTTTGCCAATTACTACAGGAGGTTTATCCGGGGTTTTGGTCAGGTGGCTGCTCCCATCACCTCACTGCTGAAGGGAGGACAGGTGCGCTTGCGTTGGTCAGCAGAGGCGGGCAGAGCTTTCAGTCGTTTGAAGGATCTGTTCACCAATGTGCCCGTGTTGGTGCATCCGGACCCCTCTTTAGCGTTCATAGTGGAGGTGGATGCGTCCGAGGCTGGGATCGGAGCCGTGCTGTCCCAGCGCTCGGGCGTGCCACCCAAGCTCCGTCCGTGTGCCTTCTTTTCGAGCAAGCTCAGCCCAGCGGAGCAAAACTATGATGTGGGGGACCGGGAGTTGTTAGCTGTAGTCAAGGCTCTGAAGGTGTGGAGACATTGGCTTGAGGGGGCTAAACACCCTTTTCTCATCTGGACTGACCATCGTAATCTCGAGTATATCCGGGCAGCTAGGAGACTAAATCCACGTCAGGCTAGATGGGCCATGTTTTTTTACCAGGTTCCGGTTTACCCTCTCATACCGGCCAGGCTCTCAAAACACCAAAGCCGACACTCTGTCCTGCCTCTATGATACCGAGGAGCGGTCCATTGAGCCAACTCCCATCATTTCACGTCATGTCTCGTGGCACCGGTGGTATGGGAGGTGGACGCGGAGATAGAGGAGGCCTCACGGTCAGAGCCGCCCCCCCCAAACTGTCCAGTGGGGACTCAGTACGTGCCGAGGTGGGTCCGGGACAAGCTGATCCGGTGGGCTCATACTCTCCCCTCCTCGGGTCATCCGGGCATCGAGAGGACAGTGTGGAGTCTGAGAGGGAAATACTGGTGGCCCACACTGGCTAAAGACGTGAGATTTTATGTCTCCTCCTGCTCCTTGTGTGCTCAGAGCAAGGCTCCTCGGCACCTGCCTTGAGGGAAATTACAATTCCTCCCCGTTCCACAACGGCCGTGGACACACTTATCGGTGGATTTTCTTACCGACCTTCCCCCGTCCCAGGGAAGTACTATGATCCTGGATCGGTTTTCTAAGTCCTGTCGTCTCATCCCGTTGCCCGGTCTCCCTGCGGCCCTGCAGACTGCAGAGGCCTTGTTTACCCATGTCTTCCGGCACTATGGGGTGCCTGAGGACATCGTTTCTGATCGGGGTCCCCAATTCACATCCAGAGTGTGGAGGGCGTTTATGGAGAGACTGGGGGTCTCGGTCAGCTTAACCTCAGGTTTTCACCCCGAGAGTAATGGGCAGGTGGAGCGCATAAACCAGGATGTGGGCAGGTTTCTGCGGTCCTATTGCCGGGACCGGCCTGGTGAGTGGGCAAGGTATGTTCCCTGGGCTGAACTAGCTCAGAACTCCCTACGCCACTCCTCAACTAACTTATCCCCTTTGGAGTGTGTGTTAGGTTACCAGCCAGTCCTGGCCCCATGGCATCAGAGCCAGACCGAGGCTCCTGCGGTAGAGGAATGGATACAGCGCTCCAAGGACACCTGGAAAGCCGTTCAGGACTCACTACGGTTAGCGGGAGAACGGCAGAAGAGGAGCGCTGACCAGCACCGCAGTGAGGCCCCCGTGTTTGCACCGGGGGACAGGGTCTGGCTCTCGACCCGAAACCTGTCCCTCCGCCTGCCCTGTCGGAAGCTGGGGCCGCAGTGTGTGGGGCCGTTCAAAGTCCTGAGGAGAATAAACGAGATGTGTTACAGATTACAACTTCCTAGGTATTACAGTATTAACCCCTCGTTTCATGTGTCTATCCTCAGGCCGGTGGTGGCTGGTCCCCTGCAAGAAGGTGAGGTGCCTGAGGTCCCTCCGCCCCCTCTGGACATCAAGAGGCCCCCGGCGTACACAGTTCGGGGCATTCTGGATTTGAGACGTCGGGTGGGGGGCCTACAGTACCTCGTGGACTGGGAAGGGTACGGTCCGGAGGAGAGATGCTGGGTTCCGGTGAGGGACATTTTGGACCCTTCTCTCTTGATAGATTTCCACCGCCTCCACCCGGATCGCCCAGCACCTCGTCCTCCGGGTCGTCCTCGAGGACGGTGGCGGCGCGCTGCGGGGGCAGCGCGTCAGGGGGGGGGTACTGTCACGACTTCCACCGAGGTTGGCTCTCCTGCCTGTTCGGGCGGTGCTCGGCGGTCGTCGTCACCGTCCTACTAGCCACTACCGATCCCTTTTCGTTTGTCTGTCGGTTTTGTCTGATTGGTTTCACCTGTGTGTAGTTTAGTTAATTAGTGTCTGTATATGTAGTAGGTTGTCCCGCCCTTGTTTTGCGCGGGATTGTTTTGTCTTCATGTCATGTTCACCCGGTGTGTTGGGTTGACCGTCGTTTGTACATCGGAGAATAAACTGTCTATTACTGTACCTGCTCTCTGCGCCTGATTCCACTCACCTCAGTCCTTCGTGACACAGTAGTCTGTCACGTATACGCAGGGAGTCAGGAAGCAGGTGCAGATGGTGTGTTTAATACTAATAAACATGAAAAAAATACAAAACAGGAGAAGCGTACTGAACGTAACCGAAACCAATACTGCCTGATGACTAAGGCTACAGAGGGTTATGTGAAGGAAGATAAATCAGGGTGGTGATGAAGTCCAGGTGTGCGTAAAAATGGGGAGCAAGTGTGTGCAAAGATGGTTGTCAGGTGTGCACAATGTGGGTTTCCAGGACCGGTGGTTAGCAGACCTGCGGCACTGTATTTGTAGCATGTCCCTTTAAATTGTGGAGAAAGAGTGATTCATTTTCCTTTCACATAAGCAGGCCTTTGATGGCATATACTTTGAAGCATATGCTTTGAGATATGCAAAGGCAACTCAGCCACTGGCTGGGGAGTCACCGGGCGCTGCATGTGACCCCATGTGGTTTTGTGAGGTTACAAAAAAAGTTGTAAAAATATGCTTCATAAATGCATTATACAGCCTTGGTCATACGACTCAATGAGTGTAGTCATACACTGAACAAAAATATAAATGCAACATGTAGAGTTTTGGTCCAATGTTTCATGAGCTGAAATAAAAAAAAATCCCTGAAATGTTCCATACGCACAAAATACTTATTTCTCTCAAATATGGTGCAAAAATAGTATACTAACATCACTGTTAGTGAGGATTTTTCCTTTGCCAAAATAATCCATCCACCTGACAGGTATGGTATATTAAGAAACTGATTAAACAGCATGACCATTATTCCCTTGTGCTGGGGATAAAAAAAAGGCCACTTAAAAAAAAGCCCTTTTGTCACGCAACACAATGACACAGATATCTCAAATTTTGAGGGAGCGTGCATTTGGAATGCTGACTGCAGCAATGTCCTCCAGAGCTGTTGACAGAGAATTTAATGTTAATTTCTCTACCATAAGCCACCTCCAATGTTGTTTTAGAGAATTTGGTAGTACATCCACCCGGCCTCATCTGGCTTCCTCACCTGTGGGATTGTCTGGGGGGAGGGGTGAGATTTACAGACAGTATTTCTGTCTGTAATAAAGCCATTTTGTGGGAAAAACCTTATTCTGATTGGCTGGGTCTGGCTCCCCAGCATGTGGGCCTGGCTGCCAAGTGGGTGGACCTATGCACTCCAAGACACACCCATGGCTGCATTCCTGCCCAGTCATGTGAAATCCATAGATTAGGGCCTAATGAATTTATTAGAATTGACTGATTTCCTGTTATGATCTGTAAAGTCGGCTACACAAAATCAGTAAAATCTTTGAAATTGTTGCATGTTGCGATTATATTTTTGTTCAGTATAGATGTTTATGAGCAGTTGCTGACGCCTATGTCATGCATGATAATGCATTCTGCATAGCTTATAACGCATAATAAATCAGTGAAGGCTGCTGAAAGGAGGACAGCTTATGGCCAGAACAGATTGAATGGAATGGCATCAAACACATTCTACTGATTCCTCTCCAGTCATTACCACGAGCCCGTCCTCCACAAGTGCCGCCAACCCAAAATTATTGCCCATTACCAATGTTTTTCCAAGCAAATATACACTATGTCTCCTTTGTTATATTATTCATTCCCTGGCTACAACATCAACAATGTGTAATTTCTTGCAATTTTGAGATTTTGTGATCCTGTCTAGTCTAGTCGAACAGTCATCAGTGTGTCTCGTGGGTTGTAAAAACATTAAACCCAGTCATGTTTGCCCTAGTTTTGCGAGTTGTGGCGACATGCTCATAGCCCACGATCCGTGTCTTTGATGCGCACAGACAGCAAATCTAAGAGGTGCAAGAAAACATCATGGAATCTAAGCAAATTTTAGCTCTCATCGTGATGTACAAAAGCTGTGTGTGGGGTAAATAAATCAATGTGTCAACTCAATGGCAACCCTTTAAATGTATTCTTTCCCTTTTAAGGTCTTCATATTCATACATTTGATTGAACACATATCTTTCCATATCTTGTCCCCAATGTAAAACATATAGCCTAACAGTAATCACATTATTTCATCTTATCCAAAAATACATCATGTGCATTTTACACACCAAACTATTCTCAATGTCCCATATACAAAACCTAGTTGAGTCTTTAAAGGGTCTTGGGTTATTGGACAGAGGACACAAATCCATGTCTTCTCCTGAAGCCAAAATGCACTTTGATGTTGTGACCATTCAGTCAAAACGCCTCCATATCTAACACAAAAATATATCATGGGCAGCCTCCACTGGTTTATTATGCATTATAAGCTATGCAGAATGCATTGTCATGCATGACATAGGCGTCAGCAACTGCTCAATAACTTCTATACTGAACAAAAATATAAAAGCAACATGCAACAATTTCAAAGATTTTACTGATATTGTGTAGCTGATTTTACAGTTCATAATAGTAAATCAGTCAATTCTAATAAATTCATTAGGCCCTAATCTATGGATTTCACATGACTGGGCAGGGATGCAGCCATGGGTGTGTCTTGGAGGGCATAGGTCTGCCCACTTTCTGGATGTTCTTGTCATTTAATGGTCTAACTAGGGACGGGCATCGGCACTGTAATTTAGTGCAAGCTAACATGATATGGTGCAGTGCATCTTACTTACCACGGTTCCATCCACAGTTTTGTGCAAGTAAAGTCATACAGTGTAAAAAAAAATCACGACAGCTGTGATGGAAACAGGAAGTTTTGGTAAGATTTTCTAAATGCAGACAAATAATTTGTCCGTTCGACATGGTGGGATCTGACATGTTGTTTAAATCATTAATTATGCTATAAATTACAGTGGGAACACCTTTATGCGCAAATATTGATATAATAACTATCATATCGATATAAACTTGGAGTTATGCGATGATATGGTGTGTGGTCCTCCCTCTACGACACGGGGAACCATGCAGTTTATTGGGCCTGCAGATTACATGAATTATGCTGAACTTCACAAGGTGGTGAAAGTGCACAGTGATGAGCTTGATGCTCTTTTCCAATCAATATTGAGGGTCTTATTCTGGTGACATGATGATCAATGCTTGACTGCCATGTTGACAAATACAAATATTTTCACTTTTATCCATATAATAATGTCATCATGTAGACTAGCCTACCTGCACAGCCCACCCACATTGTATCTGCCAGCTGTTGGCTAGAGTGCACGTGCCAAGTCCAGAGTACATTTGATATTTAACACGACAGTTTTCTGTGACAAAACTATCGGTCGAGTGTAAAATGCGATGAGAACACATTGAACTTTAGATTTTTATTCGGTAGATGAAAACTTAAGTGAAAAAGTACATTTTCTGTGCACTACATCAACATGCACTGATTTTAAAAATCCTGAACAAGTTGGTTTGCTGGAAACACACAACCATTGGGAAAATGCGCATATTTTCTTTATACAGATTTTAGAACATTAAAATCTGTTGCCAATTAGATGGAAGCTACTGTTGTACATTTATGTGTCAATGTTATTCCATCTGTCCCTAGTCAAACATTCATAATAATAACACACACACACACTTTTCCCCCCTGCACCAATATGTCCTCCCTGCTCCTTCCCATAGATGGAAAGGCTTGAGGGTGCAAGGATGACTTAATGTTAAGGGAGAGCACATTACATAAGGGCATCAGCACATCATTACCCCGATGCCAGCCAGGGAGAGAAGAAGCCATCACTCCCATGTCCCCCTCCCTCCACCAGCCCCAGCAGCCTGAGAGGGGTACCCATCAGCCGTCTGCTTCTCATTACATGAAGTTCATCCTGGCCTTCAGCCTCCTGCTGACATTCAATTAAAGCCTTTAATTTGCCAGTTGTTTGCTCTGCTCTCCGCCACTCTCCCTCCCCGCCGCGGCCCGCTGTTGTTGGGTAATTATTCCGAACTATGTCCTTCCGATCGTTGAATATATTTATGAACCATGCCGCTGCGGTGGGTAAGAAACACTTGCCCCTTACTGGCTTCTTGCCTGCCTCTCATCATGTCACTATGGTAGGATATAGGCCCTCAATGCTGTATTGTATGAATCATACCCAATCATATCCAACCTGTGAGAAAGGAGTCACATGTACGTTACTGTGTACGTGCCCTCTGTTCTGCCCAAATACCTCTTGACATATTGCAATGGTAGAGTGGTGCGATTGACCACTGAGTTCTGTGTCAAAGTAGAATCATTCCCCGTGGAATAGTATAATTACTGAAATTGATTACCTCATTTAGGGGCTGGCATGCATTTCATGTCTAATTAAGTACTACCTTGACTGATTAAACACTTCAAGCTGGTTGCATCCAACTGACCATTCCCAAACACTATCTGAATGTAAACCCTCTTCAAATTAACATGTGCTACTTAAAGAGACATTACACTCCAAAATCAAACTTTGTCAAATGTTTTCAAACCTCAATGTGGTCTTATGTTGAGATAAATCAATGTCCCAGGCATTTATTTTTTAGATCCATCTATTTTGTAGATCCACCTGTATTCCACAACCTCAAATGAAAGGCAAATATGAGGACCATATCATTTGATAGTTGTCATGATGCCCTGGTAGCAGCCTAGACAGAGAGCTCCTGTACATTTGTACATATTTAGTGGCCGTTTTATCCATTGTTTTTGGGACCAACATTTTGGTTTTTGATAACAATTCGTTTTTATTGCATTTTTCTGGTGGTTTTGAGCCAAGGATTTTCCCAACGAACCACATCCATGAACGCATGTAAAATGCTGTCATATGTACCCAACTATTAATTTAAAGGTTAGTTTAGCTGTTCTCTCAGTTTTTCTATTGGTTGTGAGGTCACAGTTTGGCTAATGTTGGATCTTTGTGAATCCTACTACAAAGTGTTACGGCTTTTCATCTTTAGCACTACAGTTGTGTCTCACACAGTTGTCTGAACACACGTCTGTTTGTTTCTCAGTTTGTCCGTCTGCGTGTGCTCTCTGGTCAATAACCTTCACTCAGCAAAACAAGGTTTTTCTCAACGTGTTTGTTGGGATTTACTAATGGTCCTTGCAGTACTGTAGATGTTTTGTAAGATATATGATATGAAGGATGGTACAACACAAATAGTGTTCACATTATTTTGAAGCAAGGTTCTCTGACCATTGTCTACTTCACAAATAATCATACTAAAAGCTTTTCCAATAATAATAAGTTGTGGGGTGCTTATATTTGTCCTGTTACACACAAGTGTGAAATGGAAATGTGTTTCTTGCATTTCCCAACTCCCCCTGAGACACCCGCAGGGAGTGGGGTCACAGCTAGGGCTGTGGTAGTCATGAAATTCTGTCAGCCGGTGATTATCAAGCAAAAAACTGCCTGTCTCACGGTAATTGACCGTTAAAATCTCCTGGCTTCCTCACATAGCCTACGTTTTTAAAAAGCATAATAAATCAATTGAATATAGTCTACACCATCACAATAAATCCATTATTTATTTTAGACAGGTCTGAAGAAACATGATTAAAAGAAAATGTAGTCTATTTCAGAAGAACAGAATAGTAAACTCCTTATGCTAGGCCCTGACATGGCTATGCCATATGGCTGTGGGCTACACTAGTTAATTTAGCAGACAAGATTTGCTTAGAACTCTGTGGGATATGTTTTATTATTATTTTATAGTATGAATAATACAATTGAACAGCTGAATAAAATAGAAAGGATCTTTTCTCCAAAAGATTTCCAATGAAGTGAACGCATGCGGCTATTCTGTGTTAAGTGGCTAACAAAGAAACAGGTCCTCCTATATGCTTAATTTAGAGGTTTTTGTGCAACTTCATGTGTGATACAAATGTTGGGCTATATGTTTTGATTTTTAATACATTCTAAGGCTGATGATTTGAAAAAAGGTTGCATGTAAGGCATGAGCTCTGATTTGTTTCTGCACACACTTCATCAGTCTCTCATTCACAATTTGACAAGCACATGATAATATTATCATCAGGCCTCATATTTCGCGGTGGCATCCCCCTTGTGTAGCCATAATGCCACCTAAACAATCCATGCCTTTTTGGCCAAAGTGCCCTTGGGCCGAATATATTAGCCTAATTATAATTTTCTTCTCCCGGCTGCCATGCTCCAAAGCACCTCTCATTCACATGGCTCTCTCAGATATTTCAATTCTTGTAAGCTAATGCCCATCATGTGATCGGGTCCTTCTCACAGGCACCTCAGCTAAGAAGTAGGCTACAAGTGAAGACAGACACATCGAGGACGCAACTGCAAGCATCCCTCTTTTCAAATTCTGAGGCACGTATTGAAGGTGTTAGAAGAACTGTCCACATTTAGCCTACTTTTAATCAGCCAATAAGATAAGTAATCCTAACGAACAGCAAAAGCACTAGCTTATGTTAATCTAATATCCACCATACTACAAAGGTTTACCTATTCTATTGGTCAACTTGTCCTTCTGTGCAAAAAAAAACATACCCTGTGACAGTTGTGGGATGCAATAGATCCCAAATTAATACAACTACGTGCATAATTTTAATTTATTAAGCAATTAGGCTGATGCAACAGATCAGAACGTTTAGCTTAAAATGTTGATAAACTATTAGGCTATTTCTTCACATTATACGCACAAATGTTCCAAAATGTCACACTGTATAATGATAGGAGACAAGCGCAGGAATACATAATGGGGGGTTTAATTTTCTCCACCCAAACAAAAGATCGAGATGTAAACCTCAAAATAATACATGGGACAAGACCAGTAAAACAAGTGCACTATAACACGTAGCATGGAAGCCGATACAACAGCACAGGTTCTCACAAGACCAACGGACATGGTAAAAACAACCAACAAAAACAATGGGGAACAGAGGACACATATATAACATACTAATCTGGGGAATTGGGAACCAGGTGTGTGTAATGAGACAAGACAGTCCGGGGTTGGTGGTAATGAATCCAGTTCAGTCATGCCTTGAAGGCCGGTGACGGGATCCGCGACAGTCTTGCCTACTTTACCATATTTTCTTTTCTTTAAGAAAAAGTAGTGTGTAGTTCCTGTAGTTAGCTGCCTTCACCACTACATAACAAAAAAGTTAATAACTACTCAAAACACCAAGATTTGAATTGAGTTAAACTACCAAGCTTCTAAAAAGTGTAGATAAATTACTAGTTAAACTAGATGTAGTTCACTACTCCCCAACAGTGAGAACTAGTGGGGATACATGACGCATAGTGAGAGAGGAGGGGGGGACGCGGACTGCATGATCAAATCAAAACTAAACCCAGAGGCAAAAAAGAGAAGTGAGCTTTCTCTCTTCTCCCTCTCCAGCCCCAGCCGAGCTGCCTCCACGACTTCAAAACCCCAGCAAAGCCACTGAGGAGGAGCAGCTTCAAACAGGTCCCTCAAGCATTGTACTATGTTTGTGTAGTGACAGCCAGGAGGGCCACTCCGCATGTTAACAACATTGTTGTGAACAAGAATAACGCTACCAGAAATCTCTTTGATACACACAAAGAGAGCATTTCAAGTTGCTAGTTATCTCAGGTTGTCCTCCTTCAAAACACAAATACTGTAAACAACAAGCTAGGCTAGTCCTGCAAAATCAACCTCTCATTGGTTTGGATAGTCTTGATGGCTGATGTACAGTATATGACATCTGGGACGGATATTGCTGAAAAGGTTGAAGATTTCATTATGTCAAAGTTTTAGGAGAATATGCCATCAACGTCCCACCAAACATACACAGAACCTGATTCCCATGTTCTCAGAATATAATATATTAATGTTCTAGACACATTTCATGGGAATGTTGCAGGAGCATTTATGTGTATCAGACCCACAGAAATGTTCTCCCCAAAAAATATGGTTTCATTACAAGCGTTGTTAATGTTGCCGAGCCCATCAAGGCCCTGGTGAAGAGCTAATCCACTCACAGCTCTTTGTCTGTTGGCAAGGTTAGGGACACACACGGTGCTTTTAAAACAGTGTTTTTTATTCGAGATGACATTTTCTTCTGCAAAATGCACCAACAAATTAATTTTACGTACAGTACCTTTCTTTCAGTGTTGAAAAAACTACTCAGTTTTTTTAATATATTTTTTTTTTACCAAGGTACCAATTAATTCACAACGGAGAATTTAAGCTCCATTGAATAAAAATAGAGTTTACTTAACTGAAGTTCACTTGAAAAACGAGTTACTTTGTGAAAATTATTCCTATCTAAATCTGAAATGTCATAGACTACAAATTGCAAGAACAGATCAGTCTGGAGTCAGATATTAACAGAATAATTCTGTCTTATTAATCGCAAAAACTGTTAGAATTAGACAGGTCTGATGCTGAAAAAGAAAGAAAATTATTGCCTACTTACCCATATTTTATTAATATTTTGCCAAAAATGTAGTGTGTAGTTACAGGAGTTAGCTAAACCGCTTAATCGCAAAAAAAGTAATTAACTACTGAAAACATTAACAAGATTCAAATTTAGTTTAACTACCACCAAGCTACTGCAAACTGTAATTCAACCATTAGTTTAGCTATGTGTAGCTCACAACTCCCCAACACTGCTTTCTCTATTTTACAGATAGTAAAATGAAAAAAATATTTATCCACAATCTGCTATGTACAGTATAGTGCATTCGGAAAGTATTCAGACCCCTGGACTTTTCAACATTTTGTTATGTTACAGCCTATTTCGAAAATTGGTGAAATATATTTTTACTACACACAATACACCATTATAACAAAGAGAAAACAGATTTTTAGACATTTTTGCACATTTATTACAAATACAACACTGAAATACCTTATTTAAACAAGTATTCAGACCCTTGCTATGAGACTCAAAATTGAGCTCAGGTGCATCCTGTTTCCATTGATCATCCTTGAGAGGTTTCTACAACTTGATTGAAGTCCACCTGTGGTAAATTCAATTGATTGGACATGATTTGGAATGACACACACTGGAAAATATAAGTTCCCACAGTGGACAGTGCATGTCAGAGCAAAGATCAAGTCATGTGTTGGAAGGAAAAGTCCGTAGAGCTCCGAGACAGGATTGTGTCGAGGCACAGATCTGAGGAAGGATACCAAAAAATGTCTACAGCATTGAAGGTCCCCAAGAACACAGTGGCCTCCACCATTCTTAAATGGAAGAAGTTTGGAACTACCAAGACTCTTCCTAGAACTGGCCACAAGACCAAGCTGAGCAATTGAGGAAGAAGGGCCTTGTTCAGGGAGGTAACCAAAAACCTAATGGTCAATATGACAGAGCTCCAAAGTTCCGCTGTGGAAATGGGAGAACCTTCCAGAAGGACAGCCATATCTGCAGCACTCCACCAATCAGGCCGTTATGGTAGAGTGGCTACACAAAGCCACTCCTCGGGGAAAGGTAGATGACAGTCCCCTTGGAGTTTGTCAAAAGGCACCTAAAGGACTCTCAGACCATGAGAAACAAGATGATCTGGTCTGGTGAAACCAAGATTGAACTCTTTGGCCTGAATGCCAAGTGTCATGTCTGAAGGAAATCTGGCACCATTCCTACGGTGAAGCATGGTGGTAGCAGCATCATGCTGTAGGGATGTTCTTCAGTTTTTCATTGGCAGAGGACTGGGAGACTAGTCAGGATCGAGACAAATACGAACTGAGAAAAGTACAGAGAGATTCTTGATGAAAACCTACTCCAGAGCACTCAGGACCTCAGACTGGGATGAAGGTTCAGTTTCCAACAGGACAACGACCCTAAGCACACAGCCAAGACAACGCAGGATTGGCTTTGGGACAAGTCTCTGATTGTCCTTGAGTGGCCCAGCCAAAGCCCAGACTTGAACCCAATCGAACATCTGTGGAGAGACCTGAAAAAAGCTGTGCAGCGATGCTCCCCATTCAACCTGACAGAGATTGAGAGGATCTGCAGAGAAAATGTGAGAAACTCCCCAAATATAGGTGTGCCAAGCTTGTAGCGTCATACCCAAGTAGACTCAAGGCTGTAATCGCTGCCAAAGGTGCTTCAACAAAGTACTGAGTAAAGAGTCTAAATTCTTAAGTAAATGTGATATTTCAGTTTTCTATTTTTAAGAAATTTGCAAAAATGTCTAAAAAGCTGTTTTCGCTTTGTCATTATGGGGTATTGTGTGTAGATTGATGAGGAACATTTTTTATTGAATCAATTTCAGAATAAGGCTGTATCGTAACAAAATGTGGAAAAGGTCAAGGGGTCTGAATACATTCCAAATGCACTGTAAATCCGGTCTTGGAGTGTCTTAACAAAATAAAACAAAAATGTTTAGGCTGACTTCATCCAGTGTCCAGAAAAATGTATTTGCTTGGCATGCACATATGTAATGAGATATGCCCTCCCCTGTAACTATTCCCCAGGTCGTTGCTGTAAAAGAGTCAATTTACCTGGTAAACATGCAAACATGAATAAAACGTTCAATACAATATCACCTAATTTGCATATTATAAGACAATATTTCCCCAAATGTTAAATCCAAAAGTCTTATAATAAGTCTTTGTGTCCACACTCAACTGGTAAAAGTGTATTGTGATATGATAAAGGGGGGAAAATCCTTATTAGGTTGTATTTCCTGGCCTTAACAGAGCTGAGATTGACTTCAAAGCACATTTGAAGAAGACAAGGGAGAGATGCTCAGCTATAAATCAAATCAAATCAAATTTTATTTGTCACATACACATGGTTAGCAGATGTTAATGCGAGTGTAGCGAAATGCTTGTGCTTCCAGTTCCGACAATGGAGTAATAACCAACAAGAAATCTAACTAACAATTCCTAAACTACTGTCTTATACACAGTGTAAGGGGATAAAGAATATGTACATAAGGATATATGAATGAGTGATGGTACAGAGCAGCATAGGCAAGATACAGTAGATGGTATCGAGTACAGTATATACATATGAGATGAGTAAGTAAACAAAGTGGCATAGTTAAAGTGGCTAGTGATACATGTATTACATAAGGATGCAGTCGATGATATAGAGTACAGTATATACATATGCATATGAGATGAATAATGTAGGGTAAGAAACATTATATAAGGTAGCATTGTTTAAAGTGGCTAGTGATATATTTACATCATTTCCCATCAATTCCCATTATTAAAGTGGCTGAAGTTGAGTCAGTGTCAGTGTGTTGGCAGCAGCCACTCAATGTTAGTGGTGGCTGTTTAACAGTCTGATGGCCTTGAGATAGAAGCTGTTTTTCAGTCTCTCGGTCCCAGCTTTGATGCACCTGTACTGACCTCGCCTTCTGGATGATAGCGGGGTGAACAGGCAGTGGCTCGGGTGGTTGATGTCCTTGATGATCTTTATGGCCTTCCTGTAACATCGGGTGGTGTAGGTGTCCTGGAGGGCAGGTAGTTTGCCCCCGGTGATGCGTTGTGCAGACCTCACTACCCTCTGGAGAGCCTTATGGTTGAGGGCGGAGCAGTGGCCGTACCAGGCGGTGATACAGTCCGCCAGGATGCTCTCGATTGTGCATCTGTAGAAGTTTGTGAGTGCTTTTGGTGACAAGCCAAATTTTTTCAGCCTCCTGAGGTTGAAGAGGCGCTGCTGCGCCTTCTTCACGATGCTGTCTGTGTGAGTGGACCAATTCAGTTTGTCTGTGATGTGTATGCCGAGGAACTTAAAACTTGCTACTCTCTCCACTACTGTTCCATCGATGTGGATAGGGGGGTGTTCCCTCTGCTGTTTCCTGAAGTCCACAATCATCTCCTTAGTTTTGTTGACGTTGAGTGTGAGGTTATTTTCCTGACACCACACTCCGAGGGCCCTCACCTCCTCCCTGTAGGCCGTCTCGTCGTTGTTGGTAATCAAGCCTACCACTGTTGTGTCGTCCGTAAACTTGATGATTGAGTTGGAGGCGTGCGTGGCCATGCAGTTGTGGGTGAACAGGGAGTACAGGAGAGGGCTCAGAACGCACCCTTGTGGGGCCCCAGTGTTGAGGATCAGCGGGGAGGAGATGTTGTTACCTACCCTCACCGCCTGGGGGCGGTCCGTCAGGAAGTCCAGTACCCAGTTGCACAGGGCGGGGTCGAGACCCAGGGTCTCGATCTTGATGACGAGCTTGGAGGGTACTATGGTGTATATAGAAGGAATAGATAAATAAAAGTTCTTGCTCGTCATTAGAACATTCCTATGAAAATGTTAGGTAGTGACCTAATGAGACTCTAAAGTTGTGGGAACGTTTGTTGTTAGCTGGGCCTCCCACCACTTTCTAGCAGATGATTTGTGTCGTTGTTCGTCTGGGATGGAGGAGCCACTCGACCTCCCTTCATATACCTCTGAGGTGGTTTGATTGTTCAAACACGATGCCGCTAAGCTAGTACATTTTATTTCAAATTCCAAACACTCAAAAGAAACAGAAACAACAAGCTCTGAGATAAAGTTAGGGTATTCTGACCTTATTCGTTACATCATTACCCATGAATCTTTGTGGTATCAGCAGTATGAGACCAGGGGAGGTTACGCTGTCACTTGTTGCTTATCTATTTCTGCTCATGTTGGCCATCAATGACTACTTTCCCTAATGGATTTGACTGGTATGTTTCTGCCTTAGTCATTCTGTGGTCCAAATGGCACCCTATTTTTTTAATATAGTGCATTTGTTTTGACCAGGGCCTATAGGGGGAATAGGGTAGGGAATAGAGTGCCATTAGGACACAACCATTGAACCCTGATAGCAATATAATTGTATGGATCTTACCGTGAATCTCCATCCCATCTGATTGACATTATAGTCATTTTCAGGAACAAAATGTGGGAGCAAATTCTAAGAATAAGGGAGAATGTGTAATGGAGACACTAAGTGCTGAATGTTTGGGTCACAAATAAGGTCATATTCTAATAGCCAGCTGGGTTGGGGACAGCTGTAGGCTCTCTGCTGAGACACACTGCTGCGGCACAACCAGTTCACTGAGCATAGGACACACTGCATATCACACAGTAAATAAACACACACTCATGTGCACACATACAGACAGCAAATACACACACCGATACGCACATTTGCACAGATATACACACACATACACCCACACCCACACACACACACACACACACACACACACGAAGATAAACAGGCAGCACTGGGAAAAGGCATGTTGTAAATCCTGAGTGTCACACGAGGGAGAGATAACCGTCTTCCTGCCTCAGCTCTGGCCATGTGATCCTCATCATCACACCATGAGCACTAATTATCTCTAGGGGACAGTGGGACACTCTAATCCTACTGGACCCCAATGCTGTAAAAACAAACACGGTATGATGCTACGGAAAACGGGTTTGAATAAAAATGTCTGCCTGTCATTAGACAAAATGCTGTAAAACTGGTACTGTACTTTGCAATAGTGTAGCCTCACCCACTGCGGCTCTAGTATTGACAGTTACAACACTACCATCTTGTGGAGGTAGATAGAAGGCAAAACTGTGGAGTTCACTTGCTCCCAGGTGAATACAGTAAATCGGCCTAGCCCTGGATGTAATTAGCAAAGACTTCATTAGCTATAATTGCTGCGCATATAGATACACTTTAAGAGAGTTATTTCCAAGGCTCTTCTGATTTTTTTTGTGACTTATTGTGATGTCTTGTAATAACTGACTCAAGTGGTAAAGCAGGCTTCAGTCAGTGGATGGTTTCATGACCTAGATTTGTTAATGGTGGTAGAGAACGTGGAATGTTTTGGTACACTACCTTTATTGACGGGTATAAGGAGCTGGTAGGGGGTGAAGTGAGTCCTCATCTCACCTTAGAACTTACAAAGTATATCTATATCAGGGAGGGGCAACTTTGATGGGGTGGGGCCAACAAAAAATAGGAACTCATTAAGGGACCACAGTGACTCATGGGTCTGCAAACCCACATCCATACTCACACATGCAGTCAGAGCCGACCTTAGCATTTTGGGGGCCCTAAGCAACATTTTGTTTGCAGTTTTACAGCTAATTTCCTGCAATTCTACAGATTTTGCCATGGGGGGTAGAGAAATGTTTGCCGTTTTTAATATGATATCTGAGTGAGAGTGACAAAATCAATGGGGGACCCCTGGTCGGTAAGTCAACAATGATTATTACAAGTTTAGATAGCTGACCACTAAACTAATTTACCAATCTAAACAATGCTAGCTGACATGGACTAATTGAGTGACTGTCAGTGACTTAACAAGTGGAAAAAAAACACAAGATTGCACCTTGTGTATTCTAATATACTAATTCTCAACAGTAAGTTCAAACCTCGACTGAGTCCCTAAACAATATATATACTGTACATTTATTTATTTACTTTGTAAATGGATCCTCAGGCCTATAAAAAGGGGGCTATGTTGACCATCCACATCCGGGATCTATATGACAGGCTATGGCCATATAAGCATATATAATTTGATATACAGAAGAATATACATAACTGTCTTATGATTTATATTATCTTGTTTGATATTGTACATTTAATTGTGTGTTGTTGCAATAGTAATCCTGCTCATGTACATGTACAGTTGAAGTCGGATGTTTACATACACCTTAGCCAAATACATTTAAACTCAGTTTTTTCCACAATTCCTGACATTTAATCCTAGCAAAAATTCCATGTCTTAGGTCAGTTAGGATCACCACTTTATTTTAAGAATGTGAAATGTCAGAAGAGTAGAGAGAATGATTTATTTCAGCTTTTATTTCTTTCATCACATTCCCAGTGGGTCAGAAGTTTAAGTGTGCCTTGAATTCTAAATAATTCACAGAAAGTGTAACCAGCAAAGCACCCCCACACCAGTGCACCTCCTCCTCCATGCTTCACGGTGGGAACCACACATGCGGAGATCATCCGTTCACCTACTCTGCATCTCACAAAGACACAGCGGTTGGAACCTAAAATCAAAAATGTGGACTCATCAGACCAACGGATAGATTTCCACTGGTCTAATGTCCATTGCTCGTGTTTCTTGGCCCAAGCTAGTATTAGTGGTTTCTTTGCAGCAATTCAACCATGAAGGCCTGATTCACACAGTCTCCTCTGAACAGTTGATGTTGAGATGTGTCTGTTACTTGAACTCTGAAGCATTTATTTGGGCTGCAATTTCTGAGGCTGGTAACTCTAATGAACTTATCCTGTTACGGCTGCGATACCTGTACAGGCATCAAAATCAGCAAAATTCCAGAGCGCCAACTAATAGTACTCCATACAACTCAAACTTTCATTAAAACACACATGCCGGGTACTCAATTAAAGCTACACTCGTTGTGAATCTAGCCAACATGTCAGATTTGTAAAATGCTTTTCGGCGAAAGCATGAGAAGCTATTATCTGACAGCATGCAGCCCCCAGAAACACACGAAGGGGACGTAAACAAAGAAATTAGCAAAGGGGACGTAAACAAAGAAATTAGCGTAGCCGGCGCTACACAAAACGCAGAAATAAAATATAAAACATTCATTACCTTTGACGAGCTTCTTTGTTGGCACTCATATATGTCCCATAAACATCACAATTGGGTCTTTTTTTCGATTAAATCGGTCCATATATACCCAAAATGTCCATTTATAAACACCGTGAAATCCAGGAAAAAACTTAGTTTCCAAACGCAACGTCATTTTTAAAAATTAAAAAACTTGCCTATAAACTTTGACAAAACACTTCAAACTACTTTTGTAATCCAACTTTAGGTATTAGTAAACGTTAATAAACGATCAAATTGATCACGGAGAGATCTGTATTCAATAGCTGCAAGTTTGGAAATCGTGTCCCAGTTTGCCCCTTTCATCACTTCCTCTGGGAGACTTCATGACAGGATGTGCCTATTACTTATATGACCAAGGATTTACCTGCATAGAATTCACAACACTGGCGACATCGTGTGGAAGCTGTAGGAACTGTAAGCCGGTCGCTATCTATTATACCTTGCAATAGACAATACAGAGACTGGCGGATTGATTTTTTCTTCGTCGATTTTGTGATCAGGTTTCCTTGGGATTTTGAGTCCGAAACACATTCTGTTATAGTCACAGACATCATTTAACCAGTTTTAGAAACTTCAGAGTGGTTTCTATCCACACATACTAATCATATGCATATACTATATTCCTGGCATGACTAGCAGGACGTTGAAATGTTGCGTGATTTTTAACAAAAAAACTGTGAAAATTCGCAGCATCCTTAACAGGTTTTAACCTCTGCAGCAGAGCCTTTCCTGTGGCGGTCCTCATAAGAGCCAATTTTGCCATAGCGCTTGATGGTTTTTGTGCACTTGAAGAAACTTTCGAAGTTCGTGACATTTTCTGGATTGACTTACTTTCATGTCTCAAAGTAATGCCGGTGTGTCATTTATCTTTGCTTATTTGAGCTGTTCTTAGCTCTATTTGGTAAAAGTCCATATTATGCTATCTTCTGTGTACCACCTCTACCTGATTGTCTAAAACACATTAAGAAGGAAAGACATTAACACAAATTAACTTTTAACAAGGCACACCTGTTAATTGAAATGCATTCCAGGTGACGACCTCATGAAGTGGGCATTTGTTCACTTTCCATCATGGATTTGTAACAAAGCTATTGAATATGGTGGAAAACACTCAACTTATGTCTATAATTGTGCAATGACTTGTGAGAATGTTATGGTGAGATTATTATTCACTGAGCATAGAAAAACATTCAAATTAATTGGACTATTAACTATGGCCTTTGTGCTAAACTTAAAACTATTGCAGGATTCCAAACAACCCTGCTGATGAAGCTGGAGACAATTATCGAGAACTAGGTGGAACTCCTGACAATTCAGCGACAGCTGCTAGCCGCTGGAGTGCAGGACCTGCCAGGAGAAGTCCTGCAAAGACCTTGTAGGACCAAGGAAGAGTTGGAAGACCTCAGAAAATGTCTGGAGTAGGCCACCACAAGAAAAACAATCAGTTGTAAATCACAGTATTTAGGATGATGGGATAACTGCCACTCAATTTTGTCTGTCATTTTAGATCCATTACTTCCGTTCCCTGGTGGGAAGGGACCTTACCACCATGGTCTACAAGGTCCTCTGCAAATTTGCTACCAATGTCATCAAACACTACAGCTTGAGAGGGAGGAGGGAGAAGCGGTCCTTCCAGGACCTTGTGATTTGCAGGTTAATAACCAGTAGGTTCAATACTAACATACACTGAGTGTACAAAAGATGAAGAACACCTTCCTAATATTGAGAGCAGGTGTTCATAATGTTTTCTTCACTCAGTGTATATGTCTGTCTAGGGTTACAAAATGTGGGAAATTTCAATAAATTCCATGGTATTCTTGAATGCCGGTTGACGGAGGGAATAAGCAGGGAATCCAGAATTTTCCAACCAGGATTTCTAGGAAACCAGGGAATTGAAGATGGTGCCCCACCAAAATCAAGCAAAGAAACAGATTTGTTTTCACACTACAGAACAAAACTGAGCTAAGCTTTACTGGGCTGGCATTGTTACACATTGAACACAATTGCAACATCATTCCTAGGGTTCTAATTAGCCACTTGATACACGGGTTACTGATAGACTGTTTATGAATCACCTCTCCATCTCCTCCATGCATCAAATGAGATTTGATTAGAGTCTAAGACATTGGGGGAAGGGGGGTGCTAAGCTAACATATGGATTTTTTTAAAGATGGTCATACTATGGATCATTTAGCTATTTGATTTGTAATATTTGGACCCCTTTAGCCATAAAAAATGTATTGATTTTGGCCTAATACTAAAGCCCATAGAAACGCATTGAATAACACATTCAAAAATGGCAAAAGAACAGACCAAAAATAAATCATCAGAAACAATGTTTTGTATTGTCTGTCCTAAAACTAGGAGATATTAAAACAAAATCAGCAAATATATGTATATATATATATATATATATATATATACAGTTGAAGTTGGAAGTTTACATACACTTAGGTTGGAGTCATTAAAACTAGTTTTTCAACCACTCCACAAATTTCTTGTTACAAACTACAGTTTTGGCAAGTCGGTTAGGACATCTACTTCGTGCATGACACAAGTCATTTTTCCAACAATTGTTTACAGACAGATTATTTCACTTATTGTATCACAATTCCAGTGGGTCAGAAGTTTACATACACTAAGATGACTGTGCCTTTTAAACAGCTTGGACAATTCCAGAAAATGTCATGGCTTTAGAAGCTTCTGATAGGCCAGTTGACATAATTTGAGTCAACTGGAGGTGTACCTGTGGATGTATTTCAAGGCCTACCTTCAAACTTAGTGCCTCTTTGCTTGACATCATGGGAAAATCAAAAGAAATCAGCCAAGACAAATTGTAGACCTCCACAAGTCTGGTTCATCCTTGGGAGCAATTTCCAAAATGCCTGAAGGTACCACGTTCATCTGTACAAACAATTGCACGCAAGTATAAACACCATGGGACCATGCAGCCGTCATACCGCTCAGGAATGAGACGCGTTCTGTCTCCTAGAGATGAATGTACTTTGGTGTGAAAAGTGCAAATCAATCCCAGAACAACAGCAAAGGACCAAAAATAAAAGCCAGACTACGGTTTGCAACTGCACATGGGGACAAAGATAGTACTTTTTGGAGAAATGTCCTCTGGTCTGATGAAACAAAAATAGAACTGTTTGACCAGAATGACCATCGTTATGTTTGCAAGCCAAAGAACACTATCCCAACCGTGAAGCACAGGCGTGGCAGCATCATGTTGTGGGGGTGCTTTGCTGCAGGAGGGACTAGTGCATTTCACAAAATAGATGGCATCATGAGAAAATAAAATTACGTGAACATATTGAAGCAACATCTCAAGACATCAGTCAGGAAGTTAAAGCTTGGTCGCAAATGGTTCTTCCAAATGGACAATGAGCCCAAGCATACTTCCAAAGTTGTGGAAAAATGGCTTAAGGACAACAAAGTCAAGGTATTGGAGTGGCCATCACAAAGCCCTGACCTCAATCCTATAGAGATTGAAAAAAAAAAAAAAAAAGCGTGCGAGCAAGGAGGCCTACAAACCTGACTCATTTACACCAGCTCTGTCAGGAGGAATGGGCCGAAATTCACAAAACTTATTGTGGGAAGCTTGTGGAAGGCCACCCAAAACGTTTGACTCAAGTGAAACAATTTAAATGCAATGCTACCAAATACTAATTGAGTGTATGTAAAATTCTGACTCACTGGGAATGTGATGAAAGAAATTAAAGCTGAAATAACTAATTCTCTCCACTACTATGACATTTCACATTCTTAAAATAAAGTGGTGATCCTAACTGACCTAAGACAGGGAATTTTTCGGGGGATTAAATGTCAGGAATTGTGAAAAACTGAGTTTAAATGTAACTGGCTAAGGTGTATGTAAACTTCCAACTTCAACTGTACATGGTTGAACCCAAACATTTATTGGGGTCTGATTGAGACATGGGCCGAATGCCTAAGATAGTCAGGGGTCTGGAGGGGGATTAATATTGTCCTTGGTCCTCCTGTGTGTATATCCTATCCTTAGGCTGCAAATTCTGAATGTGTGACATGGAATGAGAGTTTGGGTTTTATTTACAGAATGTGACACACTGCCATCACAACCAAAGTCACTGCTACACAGAAAGTAATCAGTGCGCTTTCTGCACTGTGCAGTTTTCTTGAATCCCAACCACAGACTGGCAAAATGGCTCTTACAAAGTACACCAACAGTTGGTGACAATCATTTATCTCAGGTGGTGAAAGTCTTTCCCGGTCAGGGTTCTGCTCCCAGTCTGCATTCTGACCAATACAGCATTCTCTCTCTCATCACCTTTGTTTGTATGTGACATGATTTGTGTTATGTCCCGATTCTCTACCTCAGGGTTTCTGCTCATGAACCAAATGAGGAATTAACTGTACTCTAGCAACCCAAATTAAGAAGAAATTGTATTATATGTGATTATAAATGTATTAACTTGTGACACACCTCTCACATTCCCACCCAGGGACCACTTTGGGTCCTGAGCCATAGTTTAAGAAACCCTGCTCTGCCTCCCTCAGTGTTTACCAATGGCTCCCCCCATTAAAGCATTAGATTGAGTCATGTTTTATTTTCCCATTCTGGTTTGGATTTAAAACCCAGAAAATGCATATGATTTCTGATTTTTCTGGTCAAAGCAGTGAAATGTTTTTAAACACAAGTTAAATACCAATGAACTACCATTGCATAATGCTCAACTTTTAGGAAGGACACAATATCCTTAAGAACCCTGATACTAGTATTTAATTTGTTTTATAGGTTGCAGAGGAGGTTGTGGAGGAGTGAGCCCTTGACGTCCCTGTAAGTTAGACCGTGTTCAGACAAGACAATTGTGTAATCCTGTGTGTTATGTATATGTGTGTGCCAATTAGATTGCACATTCCTCAATTTGTTACTAAAATTATAAATGTGTTAAATGTTAATATTGTATTTTTTGGTAAGATTGTATTGATTTTTTTAAACAATACAGAACATGTACATACAAACGACAGCATACAAACGCACACAAACATCAGTGACATCACACCTGGCCAGACACACCTGCTCCCACTCCCATCCATCTCCAGCACCCACATCACTCTCTGCCACATGGCCTCAAACTGTACCATTTCGTTTCTCTGTCACGCATGCACTTTCAATATTTAAATAATAAAGTATTTAACTTGTCCATTGTGTTAGCGATGGAGGTTTGGTTGATTTCCAGTTGTGTGCATTTCTTCAAGATGATTGATGAGAAAAGTATTGTCCAACTCGTGTCTTGAAATATGCACACAAACAGATTAAAAGTACATTTACATTGTGATACTTCTGACATACAACTCCGCCCATAACATTTGGACTTTATAGCATTCGCAGAACTCATGGATTATTGAGTCATTGTTAGTTTTACATTTAAGACATGACTCTAACGTTGTGCTGTAGAATGTGTGATTTTTTCTGTTGTATAATAAAATATATACAATAGAGTATACTGGATGAAGTGTATATTTTGTTCACTGAAATATCATTAATGATGTTCCAATATTCCCTCCATCTTGTGTCAATATTAGTTATTTTTAAGTCTTGGAAAACTTCAAACGTTCCTTTTTATTCCATGAGTTTTATTTGCCCATATCAAGTCAGTTATGACCGAGTATATAAAAAAAGTGTCTTCAGTGGGGTAATTGCTATTACTGAGAATAAATATCAGAACTAACTGTTCATATCTAATTGTGCCAGCGTGTGTGTGCCAATCAGATTAGATTAGTAGATTTCTCCGAACCCGTTTTATAAAACAAATTGATGACTGAAACAATTATGTTAACTGTTCAAATTTAATTGTGTAATCCTGGGTGTGTGTTTGATCCCAATTTTGTAACCTTCAGAGAACGTTTCCAGAACGTTCCCTGCTACTGTCACACAACCAAAAGAGCATGTTCAAAGAACATTAAGAAAACCATCCGTTTGAACCTTTAGGGACCAATGGTAACCTTCTGAGAACATTCCCAGAACGTTTCTAACTTTATAACCTTCAGAGAACGTTCCTCATTACCTTCATACAACCAAAAGAGAGCCTTCAAATAGCACGAAACCCTTAGGGAACATTGGTGCAACGTTCATGGAACGTTCCAAGAATGTTCTTAGAAACAAAATATGTTATCTGGGCAGTTATTGTATACTAAATTAATTTAATATTACATGTTCTGTTTGAAAACAACACAACACACTTGTTGCAACTTTAGCTCTAAATATGTATGGTGGAGTCTATTTTAGATATTTCCTCTAGCGTGAAGAGGGCAGACTTGAGCGCGCATGGTCTTGGCTCACTCTTGACTATTATAGGGTTACTACTCCAATACCCTACTTCACCCTGGCTCAGCTGGCTGCACATGGTTAAAGAATTACAATACAAACTTTGAGAGTCAAGATAAAAAGAAGGCGGTTCTTAAATCTTGAGACCTACAAAATCTGAAGGCAAAAAGGGGACCAGATTATCCTCTTAAAACTGCTAATAATTTCTGTGACAAACTCCTGGGACAAAAACTGTCGTGACCAACGCTGCAGAATGGAAATATCCAAAGGAGATGAACATTCAACTGAGCATGCTGCCAATTTACTAGGTTCACCTGGTCGAGACAATCAGATGAGACACAGTGGACAGGTCCACAAGAGGTCGAAAAACTGCATGGTAATCGTTGTGGTGAGTGGCATTATTGTAATTTTTCGTTACTGTAATCTAATTGTGTAGGCTATTGAATTATTAGTTCAAGGTCCAATGCAGCTTTTTGTTTTATCTTAAAATCCAAATAATTTCTAGGTAACAATTAAGCAACTTACTGGGATTTGTTGTTCAATTAAAAAGGTAAATAAACATATAGCTTGTTAGCAAAGAGCAATTTCTCAAGCAAGAATTTCGCTAGGACTGTCTGGTGGTTATCGATTTTATCCAGCCAAACTTGTTGCAAAACCGAAAGATAGCAACTTTCAAAGCCCCGCTGACTGGTCAGAGTTCGGTTGTTCCCTGTGAGAATTTAAGGTGTGTGAGAGAAGGAAGAATGCTATACAGACGGAATCTCCACCAAAACAAAACACTGCCATCCATACCTTGCATTTTCCCGAATTTGGATATGAAGTTGCATGTAGCTTTTTCGTGAGTGATTGCAGCGAGCCTGACTGACCAGATTGGTAGCTGCATTGTTTTTGGAGGTAAGTAAACTGAATTATAACAAGTGTTTTCGCTATTTTACAACGCAGTGTTCTTGCAATATGAGCCGCTTTACCCACCAAATCAGTTAATCCATAGTGGGCGCCTTTCATGCCAGCGACCCGCGTTCGCTTCCCTGTCCCTTTCTTAGCTGCAATATCATCAATTTAGATTGCCCTTTAATTTTCAACAACTGTCTTAGTTCACTGCCCTTCACTGCATGTCCACTCAGCTCAGACTTTTTAAAATAAACAAAGCAGGCTCACTCTGACGACCTGTGTGGTTATCCCACCTAAAGCTAGAGCGCAACGTGCCAGCCTTCCTATGCCAGTCATTGACTCTGGGGTTATACAGTACCAGTCAAAAGTTTGGACACACCTACTCATTCCAGGGTTTTTATTTATATTTACTATTTTCTACATTGTAAAAAATAGTGAAGACATCAAAACTATGAAATATCACATATGGAATCATGAAGTAACAAAAAAAGTATGAACAAATCAAAATATTTTTGAGATTCTTCAAAGTAGCCACCCTTTGCCTTGACAGCTTTGCACACTCTAGGCATTCTCTCAACCAGCTTCTTGAGGTAGTCACCTGGAATGCATTTGAATTAACAGATGTGCTTTGTTAATTTCTGGAATTTCTTTCTTAATGTGTTTGAGCCAATCAGATGTGTCGTAACAAGCTGTGGGTGGTATACAGAAGACAGTCCTATTTGGTAAAAGACCAAGTCCATATTATGGCAAGAAAAGCTCAAATAAGCAAAGTGAAACGATAGTCCATCATTACTTTAAGACATGAAGGCCAGTCAATCCAGAAAATTTCAAGAACTTTGAAAGTTTCTTCAAGTGCCGTCGAAAAACCATCAAGCGCTATGATGAAACTGGCTCTCATGAGGACCGCCACAGGAAAGGAAGACCCTGCTGCAGAGGATAAGATCATTTAGAGTTAACTGCACCTCCAGATTCCAGCCCAAATAAATGCTTCACAGAGTTCATGTAACAGACACATCTCAATATCAACTGTTCAGAGGAGACTGTGTGAATCAGGCCTTCATGGTTGAATTGCTGCAAAGAAACCACAACTAAAGGACACCAATAATAAGTAGACTTGCTTGTGCCAAGAAACATGAGCAACGGACATTAGACCGGTGGGAATCTGTCCTTTGGTCTGATGAGTCCAAATGTGAGATTTTCAGTTCCAACCGCCATGTCTTGGTGAGACACAGAGTAGGTGAACGGATGATCTCCCCATGTGTGGTTCCTACCGTGGAACATGGAGGTGGTGTGATAGTGCTTTGCTGCTGACACTGTCAGTGATTTATTTAGAATTCAAGGCACACTTAACCAGCATGGCTACCACAACATTCCACAGTGATACGCCATCCCATCCGATTTGCACTTAGTGGGACAATCATTTGCTTTTCAACAGGACAATGGCACAACACACCTCCAGGCTGTGTAAGGGCTATTTGACCAAGAATGTGAGTGATGGAGTGCTGCATCAGATGACCTGGCCTCCACAATCACCCGACCTCAACCCAATTGAGATGTTTTGGGATGAGTTGGACCGCAGAGTGAAGGAAAAGCAGCCAACAAGTGCTCAGCATATGGAGTTCCCACAAGACTGTTGGAAAAGCATTCCAGGTGAAGCTGGTTGAGAGAATGCAAAGATTGTGCAAAGCTGTCATCAAGACAAATGCAAAATATATTTTGATTTAACTTTTTCAGTTAGTACATGATTCCACGTGTTTATTTGATAGTGTTGATGTCTTCACTATTATTCTACCATGTAGAAAATAGTAAAAATAAAGAACCCTTGAATGAGAAGGTGTGTCCAAACTTTTGACTGGTACTGTATATTGACCTGTAATTACTGTGTCCTTCAATTCAGGAATGGCTCAGTCCACAACAATGTCTCAAATCGGTGTGCGTGTGCACTTGGACAACATGTCTCGTCAAACATGAGTTAATTTTCCACAGGAATCATTATGCGAACGTTGGTTTAGATTTGTGAAATAGTACAACACATGGCAGTATTAGAGCGTGTTGCCATGAATTCTACCAAAAACAGGATTCCTTATAGGATGCTGAGCATATAGCAAGGCACTAGGAGTCAAAGCACATGGGAGTCAAATGTGTATATATTTACATTTTTGAGTAGTTAAGGGTTGAGTCTTGCTCAACAAACCTGGAGATATTTTATCATTTTAAATCCTTTTTTCCAACTACACATTTTTTGAGGTGTGTGTGTATATACTCCCAACATGGGGTTGTGAGATTTACTCTTTAAACCAGTATAGTGTCCTCAGGCGCCTGCAGTAGGTTTCCACCAGACAGTGCGTTTGCTTTCCCTAGAACTCGGTTAGGTACTGCACTGTAGTCCTGGCTTCTCAGGACAGCAGCCAGGTCACTCACTCACACAAGCTACACCTGACAGATCACACATTGTACAGCATTTGATTCTTGAAAAAAAATCTTCAGAGTTTTCAAAGCACTCCAAGTTGATGACCTGTCTTCTTTACGTCAAGCTCTTTATAACTGGTCCTTGGTTTTAATTGATAATGAGAGAACTCCATGCCAATTCGACCTCAGTACTAATCCTGACATGTCCTGTTAGCCCCAATTGAGACTCTCTTTAAGCCATGTTGATAAGACTGCTGGATATCTTCCCTTTATCATTAGCTGACTTAGTTGAAACTTTAAACCCCTGAGATCCAGTCTTTGAATATCCCCGCTAATTACAAAGCCCCAGCTATTCACCCTTCCCTGGGAAAAAGGGGCCAGGCAGAGCAGCTCACCAGGCAGCTAGGAGGAGGGGAGCTTGTTTATGACCTGCTTTTACTTCTCTATTAGAGAGGGCCAAGACCCAGATGTGGAGAATTAAACTTTTTTTGATTTGTGCACCGAACAGAATAGAGTCCTACGTTAGAATGGAAAAGAGTGTCATATGGCTAATTTTCTAAAATTATACATGGGGAATATAGTTTTTTAATTCAACTCGATTTGGTTGTTTTTATTTCTAGGAATTTTGTCACATTTTTGAAATTGAGTTTCTGTGGTTTCATTCAACATAGGTCCAACTGAGATGTTTTTTTTCTGATGCAGTCTAGACCCCAAAAATGTCCAGTTATAGCTACAATAATGTTTCTCAAGGAAGCAGCAGGCAAAGACTGCTGCCAACTGTCTCTTCATAATTTTCCGGACACAATACTTTTCTGTGTTATGCGATGTCCCTTGGCGGTCTCGATTTACTGACCTTACTAAACAGTGAAATTGATTTAAAATCCCATGTACACAATAAATATAAAAAAGCCACAAAATAAGCTCCAGAAGATTGAATACTTGGGTGAAATAGAACAGGGTTATCATAAATCTTGTTGCAGACAAAGTAGAGTAGTAGTCTGGTTAGATCAGACTGAGTGCTACATAGTGTTCAGTCTGGTTTAACCAGGCTATTAGAGTACACTCACAATCGGGATAGTTTTAATTGGATGAGAAGATATCGAAGGGTCATAGCACTTCATTTATGATGGTTCATCAGGATGATATGCATTGTTTACCCCTTTCACACTACTAAACTGAGCTGAGCCAAGCTGTACTGTGCTGGCGTGGTGGGGATTCCACCACACTGGAACCGTGCTGGAAAGGACTATGTGAAAAGAAAATATCCAAGCTGGCACTGTACTGTTTGGGTCAGCAGGATACTGTGAAAAGGGTAATAGTGGACTATACAAGGCACTTACGTTTGCTATCGCTCTTCCTCTCAAAGTTTCTTCCTTCTAGAGTTTTTCCTGGCCACTGTACTCTTACTTCCGCTTGTATTGCTCTTTGAGTTCTAGCACTTTGACAACTGCTGATATAAAATGGACTATAACTAAATGTGCTTGATCAATATCTACATATGGGAACTTTTCAGATGTTTCTCTTCTCACCAATAGGTAATGTTGCTGTGCTTGTTGATCACTGTCATCACAGTCATATTTGCCTTGAAGCAGCACTGCAATGTTAAAGGTACGGTTTAGTAAACAACTGGCCAACTCTGTTTACAATTTATTGTCTGTCCTATTAGCCCTTGAGCTTGGCCACTGTGCAAAACTAACCAATTATAACACAGAAAGAAAACCGTTAGTACATAAATGCTTTTCAGCTAAAATAGAAATACATTTCTAGTCTGTAATTGAATGCATTCCCTGTCCAGTTTCAATGTTTCTATTCTCTCTTTTGAGAAAATAAAAAAACTGTTAAGGATTAGCTTAAACATCCATAACAAACCAATCAGATGTACTGATTCCTTTTTTAAATCTGTCAAATTATACCAATTCTGAGTAACATAATGATATTCTGAGTAACATAATAAAACTCTTCTCATCCCCCGTAGTGACGAGCTGTAAGAACAGGTGTGTGACTGGGAGCAGTGACAAGTCTGCATCGTGCCACTGTGACCCGTCTTGTGAGAAAGAGGGAAACTGCTGTCTTGATTACACTGAGGTGTGCGTAGACCCTGGTAAGTCCAACAGCCTACATCACGTGTTACTGCAACACCACACTGCCAGAGGTATGTAGAGCAGGAGAGCAAGGGTCAGGTTACCCACCAGCACTACTTCTTTATGTGTGTGTGTGTGTGTGTGTGGAGGGGGAGGAGTGTTCGTGTGTATCAGTGTAGGCTGCTGAAGGGAGGAAGGCTCGTATTAATGACTGGAATGGAGTCAATGGAATGGTATCCACCATATGGAAACCACATTGTTGATGTGTTTGATTCCATTGACTTCATTCCAGCCATTATTATGAGCTGTCCTCCCCTCAGCAGCCTCCACTGGTGTGTGTGTGGGTGGATAGACTCCTCCTACAGATTACAAAAACATGTTTTATGTGGACTGGAATGTTCACTTCAGATGCAATGTTGACTCTGGGAAGAGGCTGACCATTACAGCATCCCCAAAATACCCCACTTCCATTTTACCGTCCTTGCTGGTCACTGGGTCTATCCATCCCCTAGCTTGGGTGTGGTGTGGCAATCTGGGCAGTGTTGTTCCCCCACACTATGTGGTTAAAATTTTGCCACCCAATCATCATGGGACCCATGTGTTTCCTCTACTTCCTCCAGAGAGTAGCGAGGCCCATTTTATAGTGAAGGGATGGTAAATCAGAATTTGTTTTGATTTTCCCCATGATTGCTGTAACACTGAAGTATGTCTCCTGAGACTGAGATTAGCATCCCTCTTATAGATTGTCCACTTGACCGCTGTCAGAGAGAGAATGTTGGTCTGTCTGTTCTAACGGGTATCACTCACTTGCTTTAGTGTAGTGCTTTGCGAGAATATTTGATGGTGAGAAACTGTAGTTCACTCATTGATGAAAGGTTTGGATATAGGGTAGTCCCAGACAGTGGTAGGAGGGATGACCGATTCCTCAGCTACTGCTGTCTCTCGGAGGTGACTCTCCTAACCATACACACACGTACACTCTCTCACACGTGCTCCCCTTTTCGCTGTCATAAACTCTCTCTGTCCTCTCCTCACTCTCCCTTCTTCACACTCACATATTTTCACACCTAATGATTTCTCTCCCTCTCTCCCCCTCCAGGTCAGCGCTGGACCTGCTCCAGATTCCGCTGTGGCGAGCAAAGGTTGGCCGATAGCCTGTGCTCATGCTCGGATGACTGTGTGAAAGCAGGGGACTGCTGTGCAAATTACTACAGCTCCTGCAAAGGTAAAGGCCATAGACTAAACTGACCCTGTGTGGGTTGCAGCCCCAAAATACATCTGTGTGTTCAACAGACCTTCATCAAAAGAAATGATCTAATGCTTTTATAGTCCCAAAAGTACAAGCTCCACACTATATCAAAGGCACCTCAAATATTTCTAAGTATTTGGCGCAGGTCTGTTGTGCAATCCTACATAAAGGCCTATACTCAAACAGTGTACCTCGTGCTGTCCGGTGATGGCCCTCCTCACTGCACATGGTTTAATTATGATTTCCCTCAGAGAGTTGTTTGTTTAGAGTTGGTAGGGTTGTATGCCCAAGGAAAGTAATGCATACCATATGTTAGGACTTTGCGTTAAGGGATTTCAAGATGTACATTTGCAGCTGAATATACACAGTGTGAATACCACACCTCGGATTGTAAAACATTGTTTTCCCTATAGTTCCTATATGCACTTTGAGATAATATGTGTGTGTGTGTGTGTGTAATTTTTGCTTATTGGTATTTCTCTTTTCTAGCTCCTCCTGTGTGGTGGAAGGAATTCCCCAACATAAGGCCCTCTCAATCTTTCCCTATCCTTGACAGTCTTTAATGCTTAGACCAGTGTTTCTCCACCTTTTTGTACCAGGGACGAACAAACTAGGGTCCTTCCTTCTGACATCTAGAACTGATTCAATTGGTGTCGAGAGTAAACCATCTCAAGGACCAGTCCCGGACCGGGAACCAAAGGTTGAGAAACACTGGCTTACTTCTCACTCTAACTACCCTGATAAAGCTTTAACTCATGGTCATTTCAGCTATCATTCACCATTCCATAGCTTGCATTAGCCTACGCAATCCAAGCACAATGCTTGCAAGCACGTATTAGATTTTAGTCTGGTAGATATACTGTAGATTTGATGTGTTTGGTAGTTAGCCACTTTAGCCTCAAATTATCCTCTGTGAAGATAGTATGGTTGATGATGATATTTTCCAGTGGGAGTGAAGTCCTGGATAGAAGAGGAGTGCGAGGACATTCAAACACCACAATGTCCTGCCAGGTAAGTACTTTTCCACAACTACTGCTGTGCTTTCTCTGTGAGAAACAGTATCTAATGTTGAACTCGAAGGTCCTCCTGTGGTGCACAGCACATAGTACTTGATTAAGATGGCTTGATAGTATATTTTATTTATTTATTTTTATTTCACCTTTTATTTAACCAGGTAGGCTAGTTGAGAACAAGTTCTCATTTGCAACTGCGACCTGGCCAAGATAAAGCATAGCAGTGTGAACAGACAACACAGAGTTACACATGGAGTAAACAATTAACAAGTCAATAACACAGTAGAAAAAAAAGAGAGTCTATATACATTGTGTGCAAAAGGCATGAGGAGGTAGGTGAATAATTACAACTTTGCAGATTAACACTGGAGTGATAAATTATCAGATGGTCATGTACAGGTAGATATATTGGTGTGCAAAAGAGCAGAAAAGTAAATAAATATAAACAGTATGAGGATGAGGTAGGTACAATTGGGTGGGCTATTTACCGATAGACTATGTACAGCTGCAGCGATCGGTTAGCTGCTCAGATAGCAGATGTTTGAAGTTGGTGAGGGAGTTAAGTCTCCAACTTCAGCGATTTTTGCAATTCGTTCCAGTCACAGGCAGCAGAGAACTGGAACGAAAGGCGGCCAAATGAGGTGTTGGCTTTAGGGATGATCAGTGAGATACACCTGCTGGAGTGCGTGCTACGGGTGGGTGTTGCCATCGTGACCAGTGAACTGAGATAAGGCGGAGCTTTACCTAGCATGGACTTGTAGATGACCTGGAGCCAGTGGGTCTGGCGACGAATATGTAGCGAGGGCCAGCCGACGAGAGCTTACAGGTCGCAGTGGTGGGTGGTATAAGGTGCTTTAGTAACAAAGCGGATGGCACTATGATAAACTGCATCCAGTTTGCTGAGTAGAGTATTGGAAGCTATTTTGTAGATGACATCGCCGAAGTCGAGGATCGGTAGGATAGTCAGTTTTACTAGGGTAAGTTTGGTGGCATGAATGAAGGAGGCTTTGTTGCGGAATAGAAAGCCGATTCTAGAGTTGATTTTAGATTGGAGATGTTTGATATGAGTCTGGAAGGAGAGTTTACAGTCTAGCCAGACACCTAGGTACTTATAGATGTCCACGTATTCTAGGTCGGAACCATCCAGGGTGGTGATGTTATTTGGGTGTGCGGGTGCAGGCAGCGAACGGTTGAAAAGCATGCATTTGGTTTTACTAGCGTTTAAGAGCAGTTTGAGGCCACGGAAGGAGTGTTGTATGGCGTTGAAGCTCGTTTGGAGGTTAGATAGCACAGTTTCCAAGGACGGGCCGGAAGTATACAGAATGGTGTCGTCTGCGTAGAGGTGGATCAGGGAATCGCCCACAGCAAGAGCAACATCATTGATATATACAGAGAAAAGAGTCGGCCCGAGAATTGAACCCTGTGGCACCCCCATAGAGACTGACAGAGGACCGGACAGCATGCCCTCCGATTTGACACACTGAACTCTGTCTGCAAAGTAGTTGGTGAACCAGGCAAGGCAGTCATCTGAAAAACCGAGGCTACTGAGTCTGCCGATAAGAATATGGTGATTGACAGAGTCGAAAGCCTTGGCAAGGTCGATGAAGACGGCTGCACAGTACTATCTTTTATCGATGGCGGTTATGATATCGTTTAGTACCTTGAGCGTGGCTGAGGTGCACCCGTGACCGGCTCGGAAACCAGATTGCACAGCGGAGAAAGTACGGTGGGATTCGAGATGGTCAGTGACCTGTTTGTTGACTTGGCTTTCGAAGACCTTAGATAGGCAGGGCAGGATGGATATAGGTCTATAACAGTTTGGGTCCAGGGTGTCTCCCCCTTTGAAGAGGGGGATGACTGCGGCAGCTTTCCAATCCTTGGGGATCTCAGACGATATGAAAGAGAGGTTGAACAGGCTGGTAATAGGGGTTGCGACAATGGCGGCGGATAGTTTCAGAAATAGAGGTTCCAGATTGTCAAGCCCAGCTGATTTGTACGGGTCCAGGTTTTGCAGCTCTTTCAGAACATCTGCTATCTGGATTTGGGTAAACCTGGAGAGGCTTGGGCAAGTAGCTGCGGGGGGTGGGGCTTAGATGTTGGCCGAGGTTGGAGTAGCCAGGAGGAAGGCATGGCCAGCCGTTGAGAAATGCTTGTTGAAGTTTTTGATTATCACGGATTTATCGGTGGTGACCGTGTTACCTCGCCTCAGTTCAGTGGGCAGCTGGGAGGAGGTGCTCTTGTTCTTCATGGACTTCAGTGTCCCAGAACTTTTTGGAGTTCGAGCTACAGGATGCAAATTTCTGCTTGAAGAAGCTGGCCTTTGCTCTCCTGACTGACTGCGTGTATTGGTTCCTGACTTCCCTGGACAGTTGCATATCGCGGGGACTATTTGATGCTATTGCCGTCCGCCACAGGATGTTTTTGTGCTGGTCAAGGGCAGTCAGGTCTGGAGTGAACTAAGGGCTATATCTGTTCTTAGTTCTGCATTTTTTTGAACGGAGCATACTTATCTAAAATGGTGAGGAAGTTACTTTTAAAGAATGACCAGGCATCCTCAACTGACGGGATGAGGTCAATATCCTTCCAGGATACCCGGGCCAGGTCGATTAGAAAGGCCTGCTCACAGAAGTGTTTTAGGGAGCGTTTGACAGTGTTGAGGGGTGGTCGTTTGACTGCGGATCCGTAGCGGATACAGGCAATGAGGCAGTGATCGCTGAGATCCTGGTTGAAGACAGCGGAGGTGTATTTGGAGGGCCAGTTGGTCAGGATGACGTCTATGAGGGTGCCCTTGTTTACAGATTTAGGGTTGTACCTGGTGGGTTCCTTGATGATTTGTGTGAGATTGAGGGCATCTAGCTTAGATTGTAGGACTGCCGGGGTGTTAAGCATATCCCAGTTTAGGTCACCTAACAGAACAAACTCTGAAGCTAGATTGGGGGCGATCAATTCACAAATGGTGTCCAGGGCACAGCTGGGAGCTGAGGGGGGTCGGTAGCAGGCGGCAACAGTGAGAGACTTATTTCTGGAGAGAGTAATTTTTAAAATTAGTAGTTTGAACTGTTTGGGTATGGACCTGGAAAGTATGACATTACTTTGCAGGCTATCTATGCAGTAGACTGCAACTCCTCCCCCTTTGGCAGTTCTATCTTGACGGAAAATGTAATAGTTGGGTATGGAAATCTACAAATTTTTGGTGGCCATCCTGAGCCAGGATTCAGACACGGCAAGGACATCAGGGATAGCAGTGTTTTACTCACTGCTTTAGCACAAACTTAGGGAGGAGGCTTCTGATGTTGACATGCATGAAACCAAGGCTTTTTCGATCACAGAAGTCAACAAATGAGGGTGCCTGGGGACATGCAGGGCTGTATACTGTACACATAGAGTACTGTTGTTACTTAGCTAAAGTCACATTACAATCTGTGGGTACTATAGACAACACAGCACATTATGACGCCAATGTACTGTACACAATTTGAGGCCATTTGCTCTACTTGTAAATACTACTATAGATGTGAGACAAAACAGGATTAACCCAATGTGTGTGTAGTGGTAATGCTGTGACCCCATACTTGTTAGACTATGGAAAAGTAAATGTCTGGTTTTGTCTCGAGTCCATTTTTAGTCTTAAGTCCTTTCCAAAGGGCTTTGAACTAATGAACGTTTTTCTTTTGATCGTTTTTTATTTGATTTTTATGACTGACGTCACTCGTTATTTATTTTTAAGGTGTTTCTATTTGGCTGTAACTTCAACTTAGGGTTTATTTTATTAGTGTTAAGTGTTTATAGGACCCTGGTATGACCCCCTCTATCATGATGTATAGATACGTTTAATACGCCTATTACAGAACCACAGAGAGACTTAAATAACTAAAATATATTGTCACTTACCCCAGCCTATGTTATCTGTTATGTGGGAGAAAAGAGGGGGAAGGAAGAGAGAAAGAAAAAGCAACAATTGTGTTCAACAGATATTTGGCTTTATTGTATTTCTGTTGAAAAAGGGAAGGGGAAAGTTTCAGTTTAAGGGAAAGGGGAAACCCAGTGTAACCCACAGGCTTTTGATTCATCTTGGATGCAGCCATCTAGCCACAGGCCTCTTCCTGCCCTGCCCCTCCTCTCGCTGTGTGTCTGTGTGGGCTGAATCCATCCTGCCTCTCCTCATCCAGTCCATTCACGTCAGTTCCCCTCCAAACAAAGGGCTGCTTTGTGTTCCCCCACATAGTCACAGTACAGCTACTGGAACTGTTTCCACTGTAAACATCTCCACTGTGCCAGACTTAGACGGTTTTAGATTCATGCTTTCCAGGGAAAATGTATATTCTGTTTTCTCCTAGAAGAGTTTCTAAATGTAACCTCAATACAGCTCATTCTCTGGCTTTGTTTGTGTCCTCCAGTTTTTCCAAACCCCCTCTGATCCTGGTGTCTATGGATGGCTTCCGGGCAGGTTATTTAAAGGCCTATGGCAGTCTTCTTCCAGTCATCAACAAATTACGTAAGTCAGTTCCCCAAGCACACCATTGTTTTCTGGCATAGAGGGCAACATTTGGAGTGAGACGTTGTAATGATTCTTCTGGTAGAAATGTGGTTTTTGGTTGAAATGAAGTCCGATTACAAGCAACTAGAGATGTCTCTTTCTGGTCACAATAAATCACAGGAGGTTGGTGGCGCCTTTAATTGGTGGAAGATGGGCTCGTGGTAATGACTGGAGCGTGATGAGTGCAACGGTATCAAATACATGGTTTGGTGCCATTTCATTCACTCTGTTCCAGACATTATTATGAGCCATCCTTGTAAAATTATTCCCCTATCGGACCCGAGCCTGGGTTTATACCAAGCTAACATATGGAATTGTTTTAAGATGATCATACCAAGGATCATTTAGCTTTTTGATTTAGAAAAAAATAAATAATTTGATGAAAGATTTGAAAGGCCTTACTGCTATTCGCTCATAGAAGGTATTGAATAACATAACTGATAGTCAAAACACACATCAAAAGGAAGTATGCTTTGAAGTGTCTGTCGTACGGTAGAGTGTGGTAAGTTGAGCAATTTTTTTACATCACTCCTTCAGGGAAAATATATTATTCTTTCTAACAAACATCTATATACATACAGTGCCTTTGGAAAGTATTGAGACGCCTTTACTTTTTCCACATTTTCCAGCGTTATTCTAAAATGGATTAAATGATAAACGTTGCTCAGCAATATCCACACAATACCCCATAATGACACTGGTTTTTAGAAATGAATATAAAAAAAAAAAAAAACGTATTTGCATAAGTATTCAGACACTTTTCTATTTGACTTGAAATTGAGCTCAGGTGCATCCTATTTTCCATTGATCATCCTTGAGCTCCACAACTTGATCAGAGTCCACCTGTGATAAGTTTAATTGATTGGACATGATTTGGAAAGGCACACACCTGTCTATATAAGGTCCCACAGTTGACAGTGCATTTCAGAGCAAAAACCAAGCCACGAGGTCGAAGGAATTGTCCGTAGAGCACTGAGACAGTGCTCTACAGATCTGGGGCAGGGTACCAAAAAATGTCTGCAGCATTGAAGATTCCCAAGAACACAGTGGCCTCCATCATTCTTAAATGGAAGAAGTTTGGAACCACCAAGACTCTTCCGAGAGCTGGCCGCCTGGCCAAGCTGAGCAATCGGTGGAGAAGGGCCTTGGTCAGGGAGGTGAAGGTTTACTTTCCAACAGGACAACGACCTTAAGCACAGCCAAGACAATGCAGGAGTGGCTTCAGAACAAATCTCTGAATGTCCTTGAGTGGCCCAACCAGAGCCCGACTTGAACCCAATCGAACATCTCTGGAGGGACCGGAAAATTGCTGTGCAGCAACGCTCCCCATCTAACCTGACAGAGCTTAAGAGGATGTGCAGAGAAGAATGGGAGAAACTCCCCAAATACAGGTGTGCCAAGCTTGTAGTGTCATACCCAAGAAGACACGATGCTGTAATTGCTGCCAAAGGTGCTTCAACAAAGTAGAGTAAACGGTCTGAATACTTATGTAAATGTGTTATTTCAGTTTTTTTATTTTTAAATCAATTAGCAACAATTTCTGTAAACCTGTTTTTGCTTTGTCATTATGGGGTATTGTATGTAGATTGATGAGGGGGGAAACAATTGAATCAATTTTAGAATGGCTGTAACGTATCAATGTTGAGAAAGTCAAGGGGTCTGCCAAATGCACTGTACATTGTATGACCTCTTCCTAAATATTTACACAAAATTAAATAATTCCGTTTGTGTATGGTTTCCTAGAAACGAGGGTGGCTCAACTTATCCTTTCTCCCCTACATATAAGATTTTTTGGGGATGGGCACTAAAGTACTTAAATGCTTCCATAACTGGTTCCCGGATCTCCTGATCTGACAAACACAACTGTAGCTCGGCCACCTTCCACCACAGATGCGTAAAGCCGGCAGATGCAGTGGATTGAGATGCAGCGCATGCAAAAAATCATATCTCTAGTTTAAACAGATTTTGATGGGGAACAGTCTAGTGACATGCATGAGACCTGGTTTGAACTCAGCCAGTCATGAGCTTGGTTGTGTTCCCCGGCTCAGACGTTGTATGCATCAACGAATGGTTGCGTGCCACATTATTGACTGGCAGGTTGCCGTAACATATGTGGTCAGCTGATACATAAAATACCTATCCAGGCTCTGTAAGATCTGGCAGGCGTCAGCAACGCCTGGGCAGAGGAACGCGCTCCTTGTTTCTTTGGCTACTTGCGTGTTTGGCAGTCTGACATCCTTTCAAACAATTTCAGGGAAATGATTCTGTTTAGGTAAAGGATCCTAGGATCCTATCACAGCTGTTTCTTTGGCAGCTTTGATTTTTTATTTTATTTGACTTCATTCTATTTCAGGCAACTGTGGCACCACTACCCCGTACATGAGACCTGCCTATCCCACCAAGACCTTCCCCAACCACTACACCATTGTGACTGTAAGGGTGTCGCTCCTCTTAGTTTATATGTAACCAGTCACGCATCAGTTACTTTGGTAAAGAATTGTATACACAACTTGTTTATTTGAAAATTGCTTCACTCTTTGGAATCCACTTTTCTTTTTTAAATCACCTTATCCATTTACATTTACATTTAAGTCATTTATCCACCAAGTACAGTCACTTACCATGAATGATCCCCCCCAAAAAACTCTTCTTGTGGCTTGATGGCTCGCACATGCTGCTTCTGATGAGAAACTGTGGTTCGAATGTGCAACTCTGGGCAGCGATTTTAGCTCTACTGGTTTACCCAACCCTTTTCAGTTAACCACCAGACTTCTCTTTCACCACGCAGTGTTGTGGCTGCGTGTGATGAAATTATGAAGTCCATTCAACGATAGATGTAAAAATACAGAGGACAAGCCCACTTATCCCTGCAGCTGTCAAAGCACCGGGTGTGTAAACCTCTGTATGTGTGTGTTACTCCCACAGGGTCTCTATCCAGAGTCCCATGGGATCGTGGACAACAAGATGTACGATGTGACCCGCAACGCCTCCTTCAGTCTGAAAGTGGCTGAGAAATTCAACGCCAAGTGGTACCAAGGAGAACCAGTGAGTGAATACATTGGAATCCAAAAAAACTGCAAACATTGGGTGTTAATTACATTTTAGTTTATTGGTACAGCTTATTGTTTTTTAGCAATGTGGCCCTAGTGTTTTGTGGAACTGAACTTGTGACCTGAAGAGGGGAGCTTGGGATGACATAAGTAGTCTTTTTTATTTTACTAGGCAAGTCAGTTAAGAACAAATTCTTATTTTCAATGACAGCCTAGGAACAGTGGGTTAACTGCCTGTTCAGGGGCAGAACAACAGATTTTGTACCTTGTCAGCTCGGGGATTTGAACTTGCAACCTTTCGGTTACTAGTCCAATGCTCTAACCACTATTCTACACCTTGCCTTAGACAAGGAGCCACAGACAGACAGGGATTTGTGAACATTTCCTCTGCAAAACATGGAGCTGGAAAAATGGATGAGGAAGATGAATGTTATTGAGGAAGTTTCCCTGACAATAGGACATAATGACATTACAGAACTGTGCCAAATAACATTCTGTATACTTATTGCACAAATCTAAACATCGACTGAGAAATACCAACCAACAAGGAGAAAATGGCGCAAAAACATAGTCTCAGCCTTGTCACAAAACACACGGGATATAATGATGTATAAAGTATTGAGTGAGAATAGTAGTTCCTTGGTCTTTGATCACGATACACTCTAATGAGCTTTCTATGAAGATCCTCTCTGAGGTGGGCGAATTGCTCAGCTCCACATAAATATCACATTTTATTTGTCACATGTGCCGAATACAACAGGTGTAGGTAGACCTTACAGTGAAATACTTACTTACAAGCTCTTAACCAACAATGCAGTTTTGAAAATAAACAAAAGTAACAAATAATTAAAGAGCAGTGGTAAAATAACAGTAGCGATGCTATATACCCTACAGGGGGTACCGGTACAGAGTCAATGTACATGTAGGCAATATGTAAATGTAGGTAGAGTTAAAGTGACTATGTATAGATAATAAACAGAGAGTAGCAGCAGAGTAAAATAGGGGCGGGGGGTAGCCATTTGATTAGCTGTTCAGGAGTCTTGTGGCTTTGGGGGAAAAAAAGAAGCTGTTAAGAAGCCTTTTGGACCTAGACTTGGCGCTCTGGTACCGGTTTCTGGCACCACACGGCCAGGTCTCTGATCTCTTCCCTATAGGCTGTCTCATCGTTGTTGGTGATCAGGCCTACCACTGTCATTGGCAAACTTAATGATGGTGTTGGAGTCGTGCCTGGCCATGCAGTCATGAGTGAGCAGGGAGTACAGGAGGGGACTGAGCACGCACCCCGGAGGGGCCCCCGTGTGAGGATCAGTGTGGCGGATGTGTTGTTACCTACCCTTATCACCTGGGGGCTGCCCATCGGGAAGTACAGGATCCAGTTGTAGAGGGAGGTGTTTAGTCCCAGGGTCCTTATCTTAGTGATGAGCTTTGAGGACACTTTGGTGTTGAACGCTGAGCTGTAGTCAATGAATAGCATTCTACCATAGGTGTTCCTTTTGTCCAGGTGGGAAAGGGCAGTATGGAGTGCAGTAGAGATTGCATCATCTGTGGATCTGTTGGGGCGGTATGCAAATTGAAGTGGGTCTAGAGTTTCTGGGATAATGGTGAAGATGTGAGCCATGACCAACGTTTCAAAGCACTTCATGGCTACAGACATGAGCGCTACAGGTCGGTAGTCATTTAGGCAGGTTACCTTAGTGTTCTTGGACCCAGGGACTATGGTGGTCTGCTTGAAACATGTTGGTATTAGAGTCAGTCAGGGACAGGTAGAAAATGTCGGTGAAGACACTTGCCAGCTGGTCAGCGTATGCTTGGAGTACTGGTATTCTGTCTAGCCTTGTTGCCTTGTGCATGTTGAACTGTTTTAAAGGGTCTTACTCACATTGGCTACGTAGAACGTGATCACACAGTAGTCAGAAACAGCTGATACTGTCGTGCATGTTTCAGTGTTGCTTGCTTTGATCCGAGCATAGAAGTAATTTAGCTTGTCTGGTAGGCCCGTTTCACTGGGCAGCTCGCGGCTGTGCTTCCAAGGTGACACATGCCCAAATGATTATCGCCCGTCGTACTCACCTTGGACGGTGTACAGTATACCATGTGTATATCCCATATGACTAATACAACTTGAAACATGCTCATGACTGTAATTAGCCATGTGTGAACGCAGTCAGGAAGATTACTTTAATCGATAAATAGTGTTATTGATTAACATATACAGTAAGTAGGCCAATTCTATATCACTTGTTAGGATAAATCTTAAGCTGTAATGGATAGTACTGCTTGGTCTGATCAAATTAACATAATTTAATGATATACAGTATGTAATGAACCATATGTAGGTCAATTTTGATACGTTTATTGGGAAATATCTTTCGGTGTAATGGATTAGGTATTGGTTATTTTGATGTATTAGAATGAATGAGAAATTAGCTGTCTATAGGACTCTGATGCTCTTTTGACTACAAGTTCACCTCTACTATCTCCCTCGCACTCTCACTCTCTCTGTAGGTTTGGCTCACTGCCATGTACAATAAGCTGAAGTCAGCCACATTCTTCTGGCCGGGTGCTGATGTGGCCATCAACGGAAGATTCCCCGACTTCTACAAGATGTATGACAGGTGAGAGACTTGCATAATGGTATTTCCTGTTTGTGGGCACAATAAAGAGGAGTATCTAATAAGATGGCTAATGATCCTATAACAAATACCACATTTTTTTGTAGGATATAAATTATGAATGTTATTTGGAGCATTTTTCTGCAATGTAGTGTGTTTAAGCTATCCAAAGTTATACTAAGAATTAAAGTATTTCTTTCTACCAGGAACATCCCATTCGAGAAGAGAATCTCAACCATATTTCAATGGCTGAATTTGCCTCAAGGGGAAAGGTATATTATGCATCTCATAACATTATATACTGTAATCCTGATTTTGAAGGACAGACCACTTACATCTTTTGAGAGGACTCTTTACAACATAGAGTGTGTAATCTGTTTTCTTGTAGGCCTGATTTCTACACTCTGTACCTGGAGGAACCAGACTCTGCTGGCCATCGATACGGACCAATGAGCAGTCAGGTAGGATCCAGCTCTACTCATTAAAACCGACCAATCCATTGCGTAAGTAATTCATAACCAATCAAAATAGCCCCAAGGGACCAATGTGCAGTCTGAAACAGCGATGAGACTATTGCTACAACTCCCGTACAGGTTCAAGAGGGAAGAAGATTGAAAGTCATGCGTCCTATACACAACCCAACCAAGCCACACTGCTTCTTTAACACAGCGAGCATCCAACCCGGAAGCAAGCTGCACCAATGTGTCAGAGGCAACACTGTGCACCTGGCAACCTTGGTTAGCGTGCACTGCTCCCGGCCCGCCACAGGAGTCGCTCGTGCGAGATGAGACAAGGATATCCCTACCGGGCCAATCCCTCCCTAACCCGGGCAACACTATGCCAATTGTGCGTCGCCCCATGGACCTCCCGGTCGCGGCCGGTTACGCCTGGGCGCGAACCCAGAGTCTCTGGTGGCACAGCTAGCGCTGCAGTGCAGCGACCTTAACCACTGCGCCACCCGGGAGGCCTAGCGACACTTCATCTTAACTCCTCCCCCGATAGTATTTGTTTTCTCTTAAAGACCAGAACGAAAACGCTGGCGACAAATTAGTCAGCAAGAAATTTGGAAATTTGGACCTTGTATAGATGGTGTGGTGGTTAGCAACAAAACCAACGCATGTCAACTATGGGACAAAACAGACAGCTTGGCTTAGATTGACTTGTAAACTATATCTTGTCTCCAATGTTTATTTAAAAAATATATATATACTTTTGCACAATGAACACTTGTCTCTCAAATACATTGTTACAGTTGTTGGTTAGCTGGCTAGCAAATTTTAGTCATATTAGCATAGACGTGACATCAGTCAAAACAAGACATGGTATCACCTATGATTCCCCACATGGCAGTTTCTTGTCAATTGTTGCTTGCTATCTGGAATCACAACAACACCTAGCCTCCAGAATCACAACAACACATGGCCTTCTTCCCCATTGAAGCGTGCGCAATGCTTTTGTGACGTCTATAACGTGTTGTGTTCTATGTTGTTATTAATCTTGTATGTATCCGTCACCACAAAAAGTTCCCCCTCAGCCCAAATAAAAAATAGTACAGTTTACTAAAGAATACTATTGTACTTCCAATTTAATTCTGTAGTAAACTGTAGAATTCTATACTCCGCACTAGTGTCCCTTGATATAGTCCTTCTATATGTGATATGCCATGGGTAATATCCATTTTTATAGTTTACTTCGCTACTTGAATCATCTCTCTCCGCTCTTCCGCTCCGTGCCACTCTCTACACAGGCCTAGCAACGCCCCCTGTCACTCAAGGAGCACATTTGATGTTCCTCAACCAAGAGACACTTGCGGTCAGTCTGCATGGTCAATGCAGCACATGCAACAATGTTGATGACAATAATGCCGTTTTATCTTTGCTTCTTAATATAAATCCACTAGTTCTATAATGACACTGTTAGTTTGTGTTTCTTACACCAGCCAACAACTAGTTTGTCTTTTCTTAGCAAGTTGCCCTAAATCTTGTGAGATGCTAATTGTTAGCCGCTAATGCTAGTAGCTAGCTAATAAATGTATTGAGTAAGAGCAAACGTAGCTAGCTAATTGTTAAGAGAATTATATTCTCAATGTTCATAAACTGAACTTCAATTGAACTACTCGTTCTGCTACCAAGAATTTATAAGATTCTTGTTGAAATGAAACAGACAGAGGCCAGTCTACAATAGTCAGCAACGTTTATTTACGAGAGCTCTGCCAATCATATCATGTACATTATCATGTACATTAGCCCCTCCTCTTCTATGACAATGCTTTATAACACAAGTTTATTCCAACACCTACATTGCTTATCATATCCTGCCACATGTTACACAATCTACTGCAAGCCTAACGGTTTCTCGCACCCCAGGGTGGGGATGAGAACTCTATCCTGTTATCAGTTCCACTATGGTCACAAGTTGTCTGTCAACAGTTCCTCTTTTCCTATGCACCAACATTCAAATCATTCTACAGAGACAGGGTAGAATTCTGTTAGTTATAGTCCTATCATAACTTTAAACTTATACATAATTTAGTCATTATACATAAAATTCATAACACTAATACAGCTTGATAATACCAGTGACGGTGTAGACCTAACTCAGCATTTTTGTGCAACAGTATCTTCTAAATCAAAGAGGAATATGCAAAGCAAGAATATGTTAGCTACATGAAGTAGCTAAGATAACATGCAATGTAGCCAAAGCTTATAGGTTCCCCTAGGAAACACTTATCAACACTTTCGTTCCTACCCTGTCACAATAACTCATCCCTGGCATTTTAATTTGTTGTCATCTCAATCAACACTATTCAAAATGCCCACTGTTATATTCTAACTATAGAATTGCAATAGTCATTCTATTTCCATAATTCCAACCATTTTGCTTTAATTCACAAGTCAAATCGCAGTTGCAACATTTGGTTTAAAATAAGTCCTAGATTATTTGCCCATATCGTGCAGCCCTACATGACAGTGTGGAAATTTTCTCAATTGAGCAGTGGTGGAAAGTACATATGAAAAAATACTTTCAAGTACTACTTAAGTCTTTTTTCTTTTCTTTTTGTATCTGTACTTTACTTATTTTTGACAACTTCACTACATTCTTCAAGAAAATACTGTACTTTTTACTCCATACATTTTCCCTGACACTTAAAAATACTTTTTACATTTTGAAAGCTCACCAGGACAGGAAAATGTTCCAATTCGCGCACAAGAGAACATCCCTGGTCACCTACTGCCTCTGATCTGGAGGACTCACTAAACACATGCTTTGTTTGTAAATTAGGTCTGAGTGTTGGAGTGTGCCCCTGGCTATACGTAAATAAAAACAAGACGGTGTGATCTGAAATTAATTATTTATAGTTTTTACTTTTGATACTTAAGTACATCTTTATCAATTACATTTACTGTTGATACTTAAGTATATTTAAAACAAAATACTTAACTTTTACTCAAGTAGTATTTTCCTGGGTGACTTGAGTAATTTTCTATTAACATATCTTTGCTTTTACTCAAGTATGACAATTTGGTACTTTTTCCACCACTGCAATTGAGTTCAGGAAATGCAGAAATTTGTTTTGGTTGAAGTTAGGGCTGGGCGATATGGCCTAAAAGTAATATTAAAAAAATAAAATAATTTTTGGACGATTCACGATATATATCTCAATTTCTTGTTTTTCTCTAAACAAATCAAAAAAGGCCATGACACAATTCTTAATTGAATTGTCTTTATTAAAATAAAAAATATATACAAAGCCTCAAGGCCTATTTGTGCAAAACAAATTAACTCTACACATCTATTCTTTTTTTTTTAAATTTTTATGTTTGACTACTAGCTGTTTGAATATGTATTTTATGTAATCATTTTGTTTGAAAATATGTTAATTTGTTATGATTAAAACAGCCTGTGGTTATTTGCTTTTGGATTGGCGGAATGCCACAACTACTAACACCTTAGCTTACAGCTGGCCTGAACATAACTTTTTTGAATGCACTTCAATTAGCCTGTGCCCAAAGCACTGCAGGCGGGTCCAGTTGTTTAAGCGCAATGCTTTTATCATGTTGCTCCCGCTGTCAGTTGTCATGCACACCTGTCGGTCTTCGCTCATCTTCCACGATGCCAGAGAGTCATTGAGACCCTGGGCTATTACTTCACCCGTATGATCATCAGGGAAGTAAGACGTCTGGAGGCAGAAATTTCGCAATTTCCACTCTTCATTTATGTAGTGGACTGTCAAACTTCGGTATGGCTCTACCGTTCTGCTCAACCATAGATCGGCTGTGGTGGAAAAATAAGAAACACTAGCCAGCTTCTCTGCAACTCTTTCGCGTGAAATACTTGTGGCTTGGCAGCTAATATGTGGTCAACTGTACCTAGCAGCTTTTTAAAGCCTGGCTTTTCTGCTGTGTAGATTGAGACTATATATTTCGCTATGTCACTGCATCCGTTTTCTCCTTCCACCTCAAACTTTTCCTGTAATAAGGGATTACGTTTGAAAAGGATGCGGCTATGGTAGTTTGTCTTTTAGCAGACGTTTTGGGAATCGGGCGACTGGAATCGGAATTGCTTACACGGAAACCAAACCGGCTGCACGTGTGCTCTATCTTCCGTACATATTTTTTTATCTCGCAACACCAAATGCGATAACGACACGCAGGTTAAAATATCAAAACAAACTCTGAGCCAATGACATTAAATTGGGGACAGGTCGAAAAGATGTATGGCAATTTAGCTAGTTAGCTTGCACTTGCTAGCTAATTTGTCCTATTTTGCTTGCTTGCTGTTGCTAGCTAATTTGTCCGGGGATAAAAACATTGAGTTGTTATTTTACCTGAAATGCACAAGGTCCTCTACTCCGACAATTAATCCACACCTAAAACAGCCAGCCAAATCGTTTCTAGTCATCTCTCCTCCCAGGCTTTTTCATCTTTGAATGTATATGGTGATTGGCTTCTACACTTTCATACTATTACCACGACAAAACATTTCGTCTTTCAATCACCCGCGTGGGTATAATCAATATGGAGATGGCACGTGGGTGCCTGCTTCTATAGACCAATGATGAGATGGGAGAGGCAGGACTTGCAGTGTGATCTGCGTCAGAAATAGGAATGACTTCTATTTTAGCCCTTGGCAACGCAAACGCTCATTGGCGTGCACGAGCAGTGTGGGTGCAATAATTGAATAACATAGATTTCTAAATTTATTTTGCGATGCACGCAACGTGTCCGGTCTGGTCAGCATGTTAGTCTCACGCATTCCTCCCATTCCACCGTGTGTTTCAGTTGCAGGTGATGGAAGAGTTTGGTTGTGCTGTTGCTTTTCGTAGCAATTGTCTTTTGACACATTTTGCACAGGACATTTGTTTGCTGAATATCAGACCTCTTAAGCCCGAACCCACTTCCATATTACTGAAAAAACATTTCTGCCCTTTTTGGAGGTGATTTCATCCTCGAGAGGCTGAGCTGCAAGCATTTCGCTACACTTGTATTAACATCTGCAGTATTAACATCTGTATGTGACCAATAACATTTGATTTGAGCTGGCTTCCTCACTTCTCTGAGCATGGTTACGATTTGTGAAAGGCTGTCTAAGATTGTGATTGGTGGATAACCTCTGCACGCAATTGGGACATGATTCAACATTGGGCTGACAGAGAAGAGACCGTGAGATGCTGCATTTGTAAAACGTTACAACATTATAACCTCCTCTTGGTCAGTTGTGCACCGGGGCCTCCCACTCCTCTTTTTATTCTGGTTAGAGACAGTTTGCACTGTTCCGTGAAGTGAGTAGTACACAGCGTTGTACGAGATCTTCAGTTTCTTGGCAATTTCTCACATGGAATGGCCTTAATTTCTCAGAACAAGAAGAGACTGACGAGTTTCTGAAGTATTTGTTTCTGGCCATTTTGAGCCTGTAATCGAACCCACAAATGCTGATGCTCCAGATACTCAACTAGTCTAAAGAAGAACAGTTTTATTGCTTCTTTAATCAGAACAACAGTTTTCAGTTGTGCTAACATACCTTCAAAAGAGTGTTCTAATGAATTAGCCTTTTAAAATGATAAACTTGGAATAGCTAACACAACGTGCCAATGAAACACAGGAGTGATGGGTTGCTGATAATGGGCCTCTGTACCCCTATGTAGATATGAAAATCTGCCATTTCCAGCTACAATAGTCATTTTACAACATTAACAATTTGACGTTATTTTAATGGACAAAAAATGTGATTTTCTTTCAAAAACAAGGACATTTTGAAGTGACCCCAAACATTTGAACGGTAGTGTATGTCCATTTTACTGTGGTTAAAATTAATTCAAATGTTGATGGTAGTATGATAAACTACAGAAAGTATACATTTATCAAGTTTGACATTTCTATGTTAACTTTTTGAAAATACTAATTAATGGACCAAAATGCTAACAAATCTCAAAATGGATAGGTAGATGCAAAAATGTCATTTCAGCCTGTGATGCCTGGCCTTTACAAGAGTACACCAAAATTGCTTCTTAGATCAGTTACTTCCACTAGATACACTAAATGACCAAAAGTATGTGGACTCCTGCTTGTCAAATGTTTAATTCCAAAATCATGGGCATTAATATGGAGTTGGTCCCCCCTTTTACTGCTATAACAGCCTCCACTCTTCTGGAAAGGCTTTCTACTAGACGTGGCTTGCTACCATTCAGCCATGAGCATTAGTGAGGTTGGGCACTGATGTTGTGTGATTTTTAGGCCTGGCTCTCAGTCGGGGTTCCAATTCACCCCAAAGGTGTTCCATGGAGTTGAGGTCTGGGCTCGGTGCAGGCCAGCCAAGTTCTTCCACACCGATCTTCAACAAACCATTTCTGTATGGACCTCTCTTTGTGCACGGGGCATTGTCATGTTGAAACAGGAAAGGGCCTTCCCCAAACTGTTGCCACAAAGTTGGAAACCCAGAATCATCTAGAATGTCATTGTATGTTGTAGCGTTAAGATTTCCCTTCACTGGAACTAAGGGGCCTAGCCAGAACCATGAAAAACAGCCCAGACCCTTACTCCTTTTTTTACTTGTGTGGCGTACCACTTCACGGCTGAGCCGTTGTTGCTCCTAGACGTTTTCACTTCACAATAACAGCACTTACAGTTGATCGGGGCAGCTCTAGCAGGGCAGAAATTTGAGGACTTGTTGGAAAGGTGGCATCCTATGACTGTGCCATATTGAAAGTCACTGAGCACTTCAGTAAGGCCATTCTACTGACAATGTTTGTCTATGGAGATTGCATGGTTGTGTGCTCAATGTTATACACCTGTCAGCAACTGTGTGGCTGAAATAGCCAAATCCACAATTTTGAAGAGGAGTCCACGTACTTTTATTTATTTATCATTGCAACGGTTGGCTAATTTGAAGAATCTCAAATATAAAATAGATTTTGATTTGTCTAACACTTTTTTTTTTGGTTACTACATGATTCCATATGTGTTATTTCATAGTTTTGATGTCTTCACTATTATTTACAATGTAGAAAATTGTAAAAATAAATAAAGGAAAAACCCTTGAATAAGTAGGTGTTCTAAAACTTTTGACCAGTTGTGTATCTGCTTAATTTAGAGGTGTTTATGCAACTATAGTTGTGATACAAACGTTAGGCTATATGTTTCAAATTTTTTTAATACATTCTAAGGCCGCATGATGCAACTCTAATGATGATCTGAAAAAAGTCACATGAAAGGCATGAGCTCTGCTTTGTTTGTTTTGTAGGCTGTACATACTTCATCCATCTCTCATTCCCAATTTGACAAGCACTTGATAATGCCTCGAATTTCCCAGCGGCACCCCCTAGTGTGGCCGTAATGCCTTTCACGGCCGCTGTGCCCTTGGGCTGAGTATAATAATTATAATTCCCGTCTCGAGGCTGTTCCGAAGCACCTCTCACTCACTCAGCTGTGTGGTGCTAGGGCAAAAACCAAAATGTGCACCCCTTAGGGTCACGAGGACTGAGTTTGGGGAAACCCTGGCCTTGAACCTGTCTAACATTTAGATGTTACAATTGTAATAAAAAATATACAATTTTGCTAAGGTGTTGTCTCATCCGTTGCATTGCTCAGAACTGTTGACCCAACTCAATAGGTGGTATGTCACGAACCTGTCTTATGTTCTGGTGTCCTCATTAAACATTAATTGGCGTAGTCTGGTAGTTTTGCCATTTTAGCTAATCCTAGTCTTCAGGTGTTATTACAATATACTAGTCATGTATGCGAAAGCACTACAGTGAATATTACGGTATACTAGTCATGTCTGCAAAAACACTACAGTGAATACTAGTGTACTACAGTCAGATTTGCAAAAACACTACATTGAGTACTTTAAAAAATGTTTTTACCTTAATTTATACAGGTTTTTCTCATTGAGATAACGTCTCTTTTCCAAGCGAGACCTGGTCCAATAGTAGAGGGGTAGCATACAACAGTCATCTGCAAAAACACTACATTTAATAGTACAGTAGTCTGTAAACATCTGTAAAAACACTACAGTGAATACTGTAGTATATAAATATAGTATACTATAGTATTTTTTCAGGCGGGAGAAAATACATGTTATTTGAATTGAATGACTATTTGTTTGCAGGTGATTGAGGCCCTGCTGAACGTAGACAGGTTGTTGGGATTTCTAATGGACGGCCTGAAACAGAAGAACCTACACCACTGTGTCAACCTGGTGCTCCTGTCTGACCACGGTGAGCAGTGTTGCCACAACAGTCAGATCACACTGTACACAGACAGTACTGTATTAGTCTGTGGTCTCTGCGATCAAAAGTAGAATCGGCATCCTTAATTTATACACAGCATTCAGATTAATGGTAGATACTGTAGGATGGGAAAGTGAATCGACTTATTCCTTGTGGCGCAACGGGCCTCGGAAAGGAAAAGTACAGCATAGGAGAAAAGCACTAGAAAACAATGTGGAAGCAAGGGAGGCAGAGGAAATTGACTAATTTAATGTCTTTTGACGTGAAAGATAAGTGTTGAAGTACTTCATTTTATGGCTCTGCTGTAAATCTGAAGTGATGCAATCGTGAGCGTCTGCTACTCCTCAAAATGAAATATCTAGTGAAGTAAAGATTTTCCTCCATTCCTTAGTGAACCATAAAAACAATGAGCATATCGCAAGTCTGTATCTGCCAGGAGAATGATGACAAACATCCCTTAGCTATTATATAATGGCTACATTACTGTTCTCATAACCTAGTAATCCACTATCAAACTTGCTTATGGAGTTATTTTAATTTACATGCACCAGCTTTTATTGTACTAGTAGCACAAATGACATGGCACTGAACATCATAGTCAATATTTGCATATTATCACAAGATCCACAATATTTTTGTAGAACTCTTCCATATTACAGCGGCAGGGTAGCCTAGTGGTTAGAGCATTGGACTAGTAACCGGAAGGTTGCAAGTTCAAACCCCCGAGCTGACAAGATACAAATCTGTCGTTCTGCCCCTGAACAGGCAGTTAACCCACTGTTCCTAGGCTGTCATTGAAAATAAGAATTTGTTCTTAACTGACTTGCCTAGTTAAATAAAGGTAAAACGTTTTTTTACCATATTGTCCTCTAAGCTATAGCCTCTGCTCTAGGACCCTCCATTGTAGGAGTGTTTGAATGTTTACTGTCAGCCATACATACTCAGCTTTTGCTGAGACCTAGCACCTGTTGCGTGGAAATCACATGCCAGAGCGGAAATCGTTGAAAAACAAGGTCAGTGTGAACGCTGGAACACCATGACTGTGAGCTGAGCTCTACAAAGTAGAGGTCTGTGAAGAAGATGCTCGCAACATCTGCATTACATGTGACGTGTCTAGTCTTGTAATTATGTGTGTAAAGGATGAGCCGATAGCTGCTGGCCGCTCAACTGGCCTTGTAATAAGCTCCACGTTGCAGGGTTGTAATTTTGATGTTGGGTTTGTTGGTTGGTTGGTTATATACAGCATATGGGAATATCCTTTTATTTAGGCTTTTATCACAGATGCATTGATCTTTGGGTTATTTTTAGTCATGAAAAGGTTGTCGACTGTTTCTTTAGTGTGTGTGTGTGTGTGTGTGTGTGTGCGCGCGTACGTACTGTAATTGCAGGAATGGAGGAAGCTTCCTGCAAGAAGGCTGCATTCGTGAACTCGTACCAGGACAACGTGGATGACTTCACTGTCGTCCAAGGCCCTGCTGCACGAATCCGACCCAAGAGAGTCCCTGAAGACTTCTACTCCTGTGAGTTTTTGTTGATGATAACGTGTCACTTCCAACTGTCTTCCTGCCCTTACATTGCAATGCCATCCAGTGTTACAGCTGGTTCCAATTTGCTTCCTTCCACTTGGCCCTTACCCTTTGATAATATTTAACAAGATGGCGCCGATAGACATGGTCGCCCTGTTCATGTCTCCTAAGCAACTTTGCATTACGTATTGTTTGTGTTATTTCTCACCTTTATTAGCTCAGAATGTCCTCTGCATTATTATCTACAGCCAGAAATAACTTTGGGATATTAGAGCGGCGGTAACTCACCGGCATTTCGATCAGAAATATGACTGTCCTGAATTGGATTCTTCATTCTTCTTCATTTTGAGCCAATCAGTTGTGGTGTGATAAGGTAGGGCTATCTTCTGTATACCACCCCTATTTGGTAAAAGACCAAGTCCATATTATGGCAAGAACAGCTCAAATAAGCCAAGAGAAACGCCCGTCCATTACTTTAAGACATGAAGGTCAATCAATCCGGAACATTTCAAGAACTTTGAAAGTTTCTTCAAGTGCTGTCACAAAATCCATCAAGCACTATGATGAAACTGGCTCTCATGAGGACCGACACAGGGAATGAAGACCCAGAGTTATGTTGCAGAGGTTAAATTCATTATAGTTACTAGCCTCAGAAATTGCAGCCCGAATAAATGCTTCAGGGTTCAAGTAACAGACACATCTCAACATCAACTGTTCAGAGAAGTCTGCGTGAATCAGGCCTTCATGGTCGAATTGCTGCAAAGAAACCACTACTAAAGGACACCAATAATAAGAAGAGACTTGCTTCGGCCAAGAAACACGAGCTATGGACATTAGATCGGTGGAAATCTGTCCTTTAGTCTGATAAGTCCAAATTTGAGATTTTTGGTACCAACTGCCGTGTCTTTGTGAGACGCAGAGTAGGTGAACGGATGATGTATGGTTCCCACCATGAAGCATAGAGGTGGTGTGGGGTACTTTCTGTGATTTATTTAAAATTTAAGGCACACTTAACCAGCATGGCTACCACAGCATTCTGCAGCAATACGCCATCCCATCTGGTTTGCGCTATCATTTGTTTTTCAACAGGACAATGACCCAAAACGCACCTCCAGGCTGTGTAAAGGCTATTTGACCAAGAAGGAGAGTGATGGAGTGCTGCATCAGATGACCTGGCCTCCACAATCACCTGACCTCAACCCAAATTGAGATGATTTAGGATGAGTTGGACCACAGAGTGAAGGAAAAGTAGCCAACAAGTGCTCAGCATATGTGGGAACTCTTTCAAGACTGTTGGAAAAGCATTCCAGGTGAAGAGAATGCCAAAGTGTGCAAAGCTGTCATCAAGGGAAAAGGTGGTTCCTTTGAAGAATCCCAAAAATTAAATATATTTTAATAGTTTAAACACTTTTTGGTTACTGCATGATTCCATATGTGTTATTTCATAGTTTTGATGTCTTCACTATTATTCTACATTGTAGAAAATGGCAAAAATAAAGAAAAATCCTTGAATGAGTAGGTGTCAACTTTTGACTGGTACTGTATGTAGCAGGGACTCTAGACAATATCGGAATTAAAGGGGAAAACCAGCCACATCGCGGACACTGACATCTTCATCCCAGACAAGCTAAACCCCTCCTTTGCCCTCTTCGAAGGAAACACAGTGCCGCCGATGCAGGCCACCACCCCTCTAGTGGATTGTGAGCTCTCGTTCTCTGTGCCGACGTGAGTCAGACATTTAAGCGTGTTTTGCAAGGCTGAAGGCCTCCCTATTAGGGGTGGGCGGTATCCAGATTTTCATATTGTCATATCGTCCTTCTCTCACCCCAGGATAAACAACATTACTGGTTTAGTACACAAGGGGGTGCCAAATAAAGCAAAAAAGCCCATTACCAGAATGCTGACAAAATTAGCACAATTAATAGCGAATTTCCATGGTGGCTGCTAGTTAAATATGCTAATGAGCGTAAACAAAGATAAACGAATTGCAAAGACGGGCAATCCAGCTGATAAAGTTATACATACACTACCGGTCAAAAGTTTTAGAACATCCAGTGGCTATTTCCAAATACCCTGGTATACAGCCCAACCCAAATCCCTAGCCGCGTCCTCAGAGCATGTGCAGACCAGCTGGCTGGAGTGTTTACGGACATATTCAATCTCTCCCTATACCTGTCTGTTGTCCCAACTTGCTTCAAGATGTCCACCATGCTCCGTAGCATTCACTTCTGTCATGAAGTGCCTTGAGAGGCTAGTTAAGGATCATATCACCTCCACCTTATCCAACACCATAGACCCACTGTAATTTGCATACCACCCAAATAGATCCATGGACAACGCCATCGGAGTGCCCTATACTATCTGAACAAGAGGAATTCCTATATAAGAATGCTGTTCATTCACTACAGCTCAGTCTTCAACACCATAGTACCCTCTAAGCTCTGGGCCTTGTGTTGGAACCCCGCCCTGTACAACTGGGTCCTGGACTTCCTGACAGGCTGCCCCCATTTGGTGAGGTAGGAAACAACACCTCCACTGTGCTGATCCTCAACACAGGGGGCCCACAAGGGTGTATACTCATCCACCCTCCTGTACTCCCTGTTCACCCATGACTGCATGGCCATGCACGTCTCCAACTCAATCATCGAGTTTGCAGTAGACAACTATGGTAGGCCTGATTACCAACAATAACGATACAGCCTACAGGGAGGAGGTGAGGGCCCTGGTGGAGTGGCCCAGGAAAATAACCTCTCCATCAACAAAACAAAGGAGCTGATTGTGGACTTCAGTAGACAGCAGAGGGAGCACGCCCCCATTCACAACGACGGGCCGCAGTGGAGAAGGTGAAAAGCTTCAAGTTCTTTGGCATACACATCACTGACAATCTGAAATGGTCCACCCACACAGACAAGTGTGGTGAAGAATGGCGCAACAGCGTCTCTTCAACCTCAGGAGGCTAAAGAAATGTGGCTTGGCCATCAAACTTGTAAAGATTGAGCACCCTGTCGGGCTGTGTCACCGCCTGGTACGGCAACTGCACCATCCGCAACCGCAGGGCTCTGCAGAGGGTGGTGTGGTCTGCCCAACACATCGCCGGGGGCACACTGCCTGCCCTCTAGGAAATCTACAGCACCCAGTATCACAGGAAGGCCAAGAAGATCATCAAGGACCTCAGCCACACAAGCCTTGGCCTGTTCACCCCACTAGGTCAGTACATGTGCCTCAAAGCTGGGACAGAAGCTGTTTTTCAGTCTCTCGATCTCAAGGCCATCAAACTGATAAATAGTCACCACACCCACAAACCAACTGCTAAATAGGTGTATGCGACCAATAAAATTTGATGTTTGCAGATCTTTAAGCAATTTTAAATCCCTCGGTCTAAAAATTTAAATCTAGGACTCCCGGGTGGCACAGTGGTCTAAGGCACTGCATCGCAGTGCTAGCTGTGCCACCAGAGACTCTGGGTTCGAGCCCAGGCTCTGTCACAGCCAGCCGCGACTGGGAGTCCAATGGGGTGGCGCACAATTGGCCCAGTGTCATCCGGGTTAGAGAGGGCTTGGCCGACAGGGATATCCTTGTCTCGTCGCACACTAGCGACTCCCTGTGGCGTTTACTCCGAAACATTGGTGTGGCTGGCTTCCGGGTTGGATGTGCGTTGTGTCAAGAAGCAGTGCGGCTTGGTTGTGTTTCGGAGGACGCATGGCCTCTCCTGAGTCTGTACGGGAGTTGCAACAATGAGACAAGACTGTAACTACAAAAAATGTATTTTTTAAATCTCTCTCTCTCTGTTTGAGCAGAGATGAAATCCACTTAGTGAAAACTAAGACACTCAGACCTTCCAGATCTGCAAACATAAAAACGTTGGGGCCAAGGGGAAGGCAGAAAAAATGTTTTGGGATGAAGAATGACCCTTGGGTTAACAACCGTGTCTGTTTTCATTCCCTCAGTCGACTATGAAGGCCTGGTGAAGAATCTGTCGGTATGTGAAGTATTCGTGCCCCATTGAGTTCTGTGTTCATAGGATGAATTGAAAATGATCTGCTTGCCTTACCTCATGTCAGACAGGCCTGTCCCTCTGCCCCTTCATTGACTCTCCACTCTCCTCTTGCTGTGCATTTTGAAGTGCAGGATCCCTGACCAGCCCATGAGGCCCTACCTAAAAGAGCACCTCCCCAAACGGATGCACTTCGCTAACAACGTGCGCATCGAGAGGGCCCATCTCTACATGAAACCTGGTTGGCAGGCAGCACTGTATGTCAAAATCCAGCTATATATTATTTTCTGTTTCTCTTTGTCTTTCTCTGAAATCCCTTACCCCACTATATGTGTTGTGTTTTCTTAAACAGGACATTTTAGAGTGATCACAGAACCTGAACTGCACTTTTGGCTTTACTCTGGCATTAAGCCAAAGTAACTGTTACTGTTTACTAACCTAAGTAAATAAGTACCCTTTCAAAGTTGCTTGAGTTAGCCTACTCATCACGGCTCAATTTAATCCGTACTGATTAGAACTACTTGTGTCCTTCACTTTGAACGTTGTGCCTACATGCACTTGTCCCTACATGCACTTTGAAAGTAGTTACAGGTACTGGCAAAATGTCATCCCACTTTATATTTCCTGCTTGTTAGGTTCAAATGTCTGTTGCAAAGAGACAATATTCGACAAGACGACTTGGAAACAATGACCCCTGATATTTTCAACAGCTGCCACAAATTATAAGTGATAGCTTATTTTATCATAAAGAATGCTTAACATACCAGAAATTAGATGTGGGCAAAGTGGTTGCCATGGACACATGATTTGTTTTTTGCCAATGTTTGGGCAGAATTGAGGGATTTCTGAAATGGAAACGGAAAGCTTTTTCCTGTTGATCAGGTTGCCACAACTGATGATTTGAGAGGCTATTTTAGTTTGGTTGGTTTATACAGCTGTCCAATTGATAATCCCTCTATTTGAGTGTTGTATACACACTGTATTGCAGATGTACACTGAGTGTGCAGAACACCTGCTCTTTCCATGACATACAGAGCCTTGCAAAAGTATTCATCCCCTTTGGCGATTTTCCTATTTTGTTGCATTACACCCTGTTATTGAAATAGTTTTTATGTGGAGTTCATGTAATGGACATACACAAAATAGTCCAAATTGGTGAAGTGTAATGAAAAAAATAACTAGTTAAAAAAAAAAAAAAAATACAAAACAGAAAAGTGGTGCGTGCATATGTATTCACCCCCTTTGCTATGAAGCCCCTAAATAAGATCTGGTGTAACCAGTAACCTTCAGAAGTCACAGAATTTGTTAGATTGCACACAGGTGGACCATTAATCAGAGGCAACAAAGAGACCAAAGATAACCCTGAAAGAGCTGCAAAGCTCCACAGCGGAGATTGGAGTATCTGTCCATAGGACCACTTTAAGCCGTACACTCCACAGAGCTGGGATTTACGGAAGAGTGGCCAGAAAAAAAGCCATTGCTTAATTAAAGAAAAAAAATAAGCACACGTTTGGTGTTCACCAAAAAGCACGTGGGAGACTCCACAAACATATGGAAGAAGGTACTCTGGTCAGATGAGACTAAAATGTAGATTTTTGGCCATCAAGGAAAACGCTATGTCTGGCGCAAACTCAACACCTCATCTCCCTGAGAACACCAACCCCACAGTGAAGCATGGTGGTGGCAGCATCATGTTGTGGGCATGTTTTTCATCGGCAGCGACTGGGAAACTGGTCAGAATTAAAGGAATGAGGGATGGCGCTAAATACAGGGAAATTCTTGAGGGAAACCTGTTTGTCTTCCAGAGATTTGAGACTGGGACGGAGGTTCACCTTCCATCAGGACAATGTCCCTAAGCATACTGCTTAAGAAACACTCAAGTGGTTTAAGGGAAAACATTTAAATGTCTTGGAATGGCCTTGTCAAAGCCCAGACCTCAATCCAATTGAGTATCTGTGGTATGACTTAGATTGCTGTACACACGGAACACATCCAACTTGAAGGAGCTGGAGCAGTTTTGCCTTGAAGAATGGGCAAAAATCCCAGTGGCTAGATGTGCCAAGCTTATAGAGACATGCCCCAAGAGACCTGCAGCTGTAATTGCTGCAAAAGGTGGCTCTACAAGTATTGACTTTGGGGGGTGAATAGTTATGCACGCTCAAGTTTTCTGTTTTTTTTGTCTTGTTTCACAATAAAAACTATTTTACATCTTCAAAATGATACAAACCAATCGATTTTAATTCCAGGTTATAAGGCAACAAAATGGGAAAAATGCCAACGGGTTGAATACTTTCGCAAGCCACTGTAGACTGACCAGGGGAATACAGGTGAAAGCTATGATTCTTGCTACCATGTTGCTGCCATGCTATGTTGTCGTCTTTAGGTGTCTCTTAATGTAGTGTTGTGTTGTCTCGTCGTGATGTGGGGTGCAACTCAATATTAGGAAGCGGTTCCTAATGTTTTTTACACTCCGTGTATAACTCTGTGGAGGTGGTATGTCCTTTCTATGAATGGAATAGTGTTTTTTCATTTCTTTCTCCACAGCCAGCCTAAAGAAATCAAGTACTGCAGTGGTGGATTCCACGGCTCGGATAACGTCTTCAAAAACATGCAGGTCAGGGGAGGGGAGAAGGATGTGTGTATGTCAGCTGATACAGTGTGAAATTACAGCAGTGAATTGAAAACTTTGTATTCTTGTTTTTGCCTTAGTATACACACCTTTAAATCGGCAAAGCTTGCGGATGAGTTGCTCATTTGAATCAGCTGTATATTGCTATGGCAAAAACAAAAATCTGTGCCCCTTTGGGTCCCCAGGACCAGGATTATTTAACACTGCACGATCCATGCAATTTTTATTTGGACGTGACAAGGTTCTATGATGACTACTACAGAGGTAGCCTAGCCTGGTCCCATATGTTTGCTCTCTTGCCAACTCCTATGGTCATTATCATGCCAAATGTTCCAAACAGATCTGGGACCAGGCTACTACTGAGGAGCCTCAGTTGGTTGAATTATGTCAAAGATTCTTTAGGTTAAATCAAGCTATTGTTGCTGAACCCAGAGGGAACATAGAGTTGAAGTGGGAAGTTTACATATACTTAGGTTGGAGTTATTAAAACTAGTTTTTCAACCACTCCCTAAATGTATTGTTAAAGTTTTGGTAAGTCGGTTAGGACATCTACTTTGTGCATGACACAAGTTTACATACACTAAGTTGACTGTCCCTTTAAACAGCTTGGAAAATTGTGTCCTGGCTTTAGAAGCTTCTGATAGGCTAATTGACATAATGAGTCAATTGGAGGTGTACCTATGGATGTATTTCAAGGCCTACCTTCAAACCCAGTGCCCCTTCTCTTGACATCATGGGAAAATCAAAAGAAATCAGCCAAGACCTGAGAAAAAAATATTCTAGTCTGGTTCCAAACACCTGAAGGTACCACATTCATCTGTACAAACAATAGCACGCAAGTATAAACACCATGGGAGGACGCAGCCGTCATACCGCTCAGGAAAGAAACGCGTTCTTTCCCAGAACAACAGCAAAGGACCTTGTGAAGATGCTGGAGGAAACGGGTACAAAAGTATCTACAGTGGGGCAAAAAAGTATTTAGTCAGCCACCAATTGTGCAAGTTCTCCCACTTAAAAAGATGAGAGAGGCCTGTAATTTTCATCATAGGTACACTTCAACTATGACAGACAAAATGAGAGAAAAAAAGTCCAGAAAATCACATTGTAGGATTTTTTTAATGAATTTATTTGCAAATTATGGTGGAAAATAAGTATTTGGTCAATAACAAAAGTTTATCTCAATACTTGCCAACAAAGGGTATATAACAGAGGTCAAACGTTTTCAGTACGTCTTCACAAGGTTTTCACACACTGTTGCTGGTATTTTGGCCCATTCCTCCATGCAGATCTCCTCAATAGCAGGGACGTTTTGGGGCTGTTGCTGGGCAACACGGACTTTCAACTCCCTCCAAAGATTTTCTATGGGGTTGAGATCTGGAGACTGGCTAAGACAGTCCAGGACCTTGAAATGCTTCTTACGAAGCCACTCCTTCGTTGCCCGGGCGGTGTGTTTGGGCTCATTGTCATGCTGAAAGACCCAGCCACGTTTCATCTTCAATGCCCTTGCTGATGGGAGGTTTTCACTCAAAATTTCACGATACATGGCCCCATTCATTCATTCCTTCACACGGATCAGTTGTCCTGGTCCCTTTGCAGAAAAACTGCCCCAAAGCATGATGTTTCCACCCCCATGCTTCACAGTAGGTATGGTGTTCTTTGGATGCAACTCAGCATTCTTTGTCCTCCAAACACGACGAGTTGAGTTTTTACCAAAAATGTATATTTTGGTTTCATCTGACCATATGACATTCTCCCAATCTTCTTTTGGATCATCCAAATGCTCTCTAGCAAACTTCAGACGGGCCTGGACATGTACTGGCTTAAGCAGGGGGACACGTCTGGCACTGCAGGATTTGAGTCCCTGGCGGCGTAGTGTGTTACTGATGGTAGGCTTTGTTACTTTGGTCCCATATCTCTCTGCAGGTCATTCACTAGGTCCCCCCGTGTGGTTCTGGGATTTTTGCTCACCGTTCTTGTGATCATTTTGACCCCACGGGGTGAGATCTTGCGTGGAGCCCCAGATCGAGGGAGATTATCAGTGGTCTTGTATGTCTTCCATTTCCTAATAATTGCTCCCACAGTTGATTTCTTCAAACCAAGCTGCTTACCTATTGCAGATTCAGTCTTCCCAGCCTGGTGCAGGGCTACAATTTTGTTTCTGGTGTCCTTTGACAGCTCTTTGGTCTTGGCCATAGTGGAGTTTGGAGTGTGATTGTTGTGGACAGGTGTCTTTTATACTGATAACAAGTTCAAACAGGTGCCATTAATACAGGTAATGCGTGGAGGACAGAGGAGCCTCTTAAAGAAGAAGTTGCAGGTCTGTGAGAGCCAGAAATCTTGCTTGTTTGTAGGTGATTATTATGGTGGAAAATAAGTATTTTGGGGGGACCTAGTGAATGACCTGCAGAGAGCTGGGACCAAAGTAACAAAGCCTACCATCAGTAACACACTACCCCGCCAGGGACTCAAATCCTGCAGTGCCAGACGTGTCCCCCTGCTTAAGCCAGTGCATGTCCAGGCCCGTCTGAAGTTTGCTAGAGAGCATTTGGATGATCCAAAAGAAGATTGGGAGAATGTCATATTGTCAGATGAAACCAAAATATAACTTTTTGGTAAACTCAACTCGTCGTGTTTGGAGGACAAAGAATGCTGAGTTGCATCCAAAGAACACCATACCTACTGTGAAGCATGGGGGTGGAAACATCATGCTTTGGGGCTGTTTTTCTGCAAAGGGACCAGGACGACTGATCCGTGTAAAGGAATGAAAGATTGGGGCCATGTATCGTGAGATTTTGAGTGAAAACCTCCTTCCATCAGCAAGGGCATTGAAGATGAAACGTGGCTGGGTCTTTCAGCATGACAATGAGCCCAAACACACCGCCCGGGCAACGAAGGAGTGGCTTCATAAGAAGCATTTCAAGGTCCTGGAGTGGCCGAGCCAGTCTCCAGATCTCAAGCGCATGGAAAATCTTTGGAGGGAGTTGAAAGTCCGTGTTGCCCAGCAACAGCCCCAAAACATCACTGCTCTTGAGAAGATCTGCATGGAGGAATGGGCCAAAATACCAGCAACAGTGTGTGAACCTTGTGAAGACGTACATAAAACATTTGACCTTTGTCATTGCCAACAAAGGGTATATAACAAAGTATTGAGAATTTTGTTATTGACCAAATACTTATTTTTCACCATAATTTGCAAATAAATTCATTAAAAATCCTACAATGTGATTTTTCTGGATTTTTTTTCTCATTTTGTCTGTCAGTTGAAGTGTACCTATGATGTAAATTACAGGCCTCTCATCTTTTTAAGTGGGAGAATTTGCACAATTGGTGGCTGACTAAATACTTTTTTGCCCCACTGTATGTGGAGGGAAATTCTAACTAAATGAGATGGTTAAGATGTTAATGGGGGACTTTGAGCAGTTCTGGAACGGTTCCGGCTGACATTTGTGTACAAAGTGCTCTGAACGTTGTCAGGTCCCGTGCCTTTATACAGTGCCTTCGGAAAGTATTGAGACCCCTTGACTTTTTCCACATTTTATTATGTTACAGCCTTATTCTAAAATGTATTTTTTTTTATTAAATCCTCCGCATTCTACACACAATACCCTATAATGACAAAACATTAAAGAATCTAAAAATAAAAAACATACCTTATTTACCTTTTGCTATGAGACTCAAAATTGAGCTCAGGTTTCCATTGATCATCCTTGAGATGTTTCTACAACTTGATTGGACTCCACCTGTGGTAAATTCAATTGATTGGACATGTTTTGGAAAGGCACACACCTGTCTATATAAGGTCCCACAGTTGACAGTGCATGTCACAGCAAAAACCAAGCCATGAGGTCAAAGGAATTGTCCGAAGAGCTCCAAGACAGGATTGTGTCACCACAGATCTGGGAAAGGGTACCAAAAACATTTCTGCAACATTGAAGATCCCCAACAACACAGTGGCCTCTATTATTCTTACATGGAAGATGCTTGGATCCTCCAAGAGCTGGCCACCCGGTCAAACTGAGCAATCGGGGAGAGGTCAGGGAGGTGACCAAGAACCTGATGCTAACTCTGAGTTCCTCTGGAAATGCGAGAACCTTCCAGAAGGACAACCATCTCTGCAGCACTCCACCAATCAAGCCTTTATGGTATAGTGGTCAGACGGAAGCCACTCCTCAGTAAAAGGCACATGACAGCCCGCTTGGAGTTTGCCAAAAGGCACCTGAAGACTCCAGTGGCGGATGGTGACTTGAAAAATTTTGGAGTATGGGAGACCACGGTATAAGCACAGAACGCATGGAGACAAGTGTCTTTCAAATGTTGTCAAATAATTTTAACCTAAAGCATTTAATAAAGACATTTATAGTACAATATTATTGGGAAGGGATTGCAGCAGTGATTGCATGAGGGAGGGTATGAGTTAAGGTGTTCAGAGGCTTGACTTCAGTGCAGGACAGGATTTGACTGGGAAGACAAAAAACAATAACACAACACACTACACAGTTAGACAAAAGAGCTAAGAATGAGTTAGTCCAAGCAAGGAGTAAAATCATTGATGTGTAATAATGTGATTGTGTATGTGATTGACTCTACATATAGTAATGAGGGAAAATTGACAGGTCTACTCAGTGCTTGGAGAGGAAACATTCAATGTGCCAGTGGATGAGAAAGTACATGAGACATGGCTTCAGTTCATGCCAGGAGAACGTTGACAATGGTAGTGGAGTGGTCATCACCTCTTAATCCATGGGATTTAGCTGTAAATACAAATAGCAGATACATTCCATTACAGCTGTGCCATCATAGGTTTGGGCACGAGTTTCTCAATGAAGTTAAACTCCGACATCTCAAAATTCATAAAGTCAAACACAGACTGCACATCTCGCCCATTTGACACCTCAAAGTAGCCCAAGACTCATTCCTGAATAAAGCCCTGTTCATCTACATACCTGACAATAACTGTCAACTGCAAGCAGACTGGTGGCACCATAGGTCCCAGAGCGGTGGGGAAATTTTTGCCCCCTGGGGCCTGGAGTTTTTTTCCTTAGTTTTTTCTTTATGTTAACATAACTAGGAAAACTCTGGACCCTATAATGTATGACAGTGATTAATCAGTTGTAAAAAAAATTATATGGGCTATGTTGGGACTGGTTTTTCCTAATCAGCAATGAACCCATTCAAACTGCAGCTATCTTATATTTGTTCATATAAATTATATTTAGACTATATCAGGAGGGGGGATTTCCTCTACCCAGACACATAGACAACAACTGATAGACAATAGAACTCACAGGGCTGAGCTTGCGTTATATGCATGTTTGCATCATTCTGGCCTATGCAACTGTAGGCCTTAAAACATTTACTTACATCTGTCGTCACAATTATGTTGATTGATTAATTTAGGCTTACAATCGTATAGGCAGCCTAGCCAACCCAATTTTGAATATAATCAACATTTGATCACATTCACATTTTTTCCTGACACACAAATGGACTATAAATGACCAATTAGTTACCCTGACCAGACGGACTGGGCGCATAGGCTGTATGCAGCTGCTCTTATTAGTAGTCTACAGTTGATCAGACAGAAAAAATCTTGTTTTCATCCCATACAGCATGTCAGATTTCTAATGTTTAGGTATAGCCTAGGCTGCTGCATCCTTTGTCATGAGTTTTTGCTTGTGTCTGTCTGGAGGGATTGTGTTATCTTTGCAAAATAAATACCGGAGGAAAGTGGAAAGCCTACTTCAGCACACGCGGGGAAAAAATGCACTATGTCAACCTCTCTCTTTAATCTAACTTTTAATGGATGATGCGATTGTAGCTATCAAATCATTAGGAATTATTTTAGACATCCCAGAAATCAAAAGTTCAATATGTTCAGCAAGTAAGGCATCGTAACGTGCAATTACCTCTGCAAGTTGATTGTTATTGCCCTTGTTGGCGGAACTTTCTCCCTCGTCGTGTCTTCTAAAAGCAAGTTCTTGCATGCCTAAAAACGCAGTGGCGTTGATGAGCCGCTTCAAAACATTGCTGCGTCTTCTTACTTTCTTGTGTTGCACAGTTCAAACCCGCAGACCTTCGTCATAATCTATGCAGCTTGAATCTGATGTGGGCATTTATATGCTCCCTTTTGTTCTGCCGTTTGCTTAACGATCAATGTTCTTCAGGTCACTGTACCCACCTTTCAGGTCACTGTACTCACCTTTTAGGTCACTGTGCCCACCTTTCGACCAAGGCGCAGACTTTCCAAAAAAGCAGGCAAGGCCAGCAATACAGGCGGCTTGATGAAAGGCTCCCTGTTAACCAGATATACTTTTGATACCAGTTGGTAATGAATGCCCTCACCCTTTCATTCTTCATGAAACTGATCTCAGGCAGAGGTCGGCCCTCACTTTTAATTCGCACCTTTTCCGTACACTCCAGAGAATGAAAAGGGTTCTTTAACAAAAAGTCTGCAACATTTTCGGCTTTGGCCACTCTGGCGGCGAAAACTGCACACTTGCGCTGATAGCTATAAGGTGGGTACAGGTGGGTACAGCTAGTACTGAAGTTAGCAAGACACATTTGTAAATTAGAATTTGTTCTTAACTGACTTGCCTATTTAAATAAAGGTTAAATAAAATAAACATTTAAATAATTGCACTAACTGGACACACAAATAAAGAATAATAATATCCCCAAAATGCTCAAATGTCACACTTCACTCTTAATCTCTGTCCAGCAATGTCACCAAGCTTCTCAACACATAGAACCCATAATGCTCTGTGGCACAATCCCAACACAACACATTCGCTCATTCTCTGATCCTAATTCTATGATTGAATGGAAAACATGTCAGTTCATATTGCAAAAGCTTTGATTAGTTGGAGGACGTCCTCCGGAAGTGGTTATAATTACCATGTATGTCTATGGAAGGGGGTGAGGCCTACAAGCCTCCTGGGTTTTGTATTGAAATCAATGTAGCCAGGGAAGGACGGAAGCTAGCTCTCCTCCGTTTAAACCATGGTGCTAGCCCAGACAGTGTTGTTGAAGTTACACTGTTTTGCAATGGTCTACTATATTTTAATCAATTATTTGGTGACTTATAAATATATTTAGTATAGACTGAAGGTTGAAATCGCTGCCAAATGTGCTCCAACAAAGTACTTAGTAAATGGTTTTTTATACATGTGCAAACATTTAAAAAAAAACAGTTTTTGCTTTATTCGTTGAGAGCCCAATGACAAAAGAGACCATGGCCTTTTATAGCAAAGACACACCCCCTTCAGTCTACATGACAAACAGATGTATGGAATGGGTCACAAGGTTACTAATAATTCACAGCAAACATTATCTGCTGTAAATGCTGTCCTCATTGTGTAGAGACAAGGGTCTGGCCCCGAACCATCTTTCCCTGGTACCTTCCAGTCAGGCACACAGACACTAATCATGCTAGGGAATGCGGTCTTTATCACCAATCAATCGTAAATCCACTGTCAGTGTTAAATCTTCTAGAGGCCCACTTTCAGTAGAACACACAGACATGAGTGTTCTAACAACCCCTTATTATGTTGCATAAAACAACAATTTGAGGCAATTACAGTATTATAACATAATCTTGTAATTTTGCTCTCACATAGAATTGAAAGACCACCATTTTTTGTCTTGGTTACCGAGAGATGAAGTCAGTTTGTGCATAAAGCTGAAGGTGTAACAAGTCTGAACACATTTCATTGGCGTCTCTGCGCTCCTCAGTGGATGTTTAGGAGAAAATTCCCTGTCAGTTACATTAAATAGTCCAATATTGCACTGTCACTAAGTATGATCATATTTATTATAAGCAATGTGAAATCTTAGTTACTTGTTTAATTTTTACTATATTTAGAATGACTAAGGCAATTCAAGCCCTATTGCCCCACTTTTGTTGAATAGGGAAAAAAATCTTATTTTCATAACATTTGAACTATTTACTTGAGCTTGTGTCTTCAGCAAAAAAATAAAAATTCTAATCCAGAAGGCTGAGTTTCAGACCTTTTGTAAAACTATGCAACATTACCAGTTATTGTTTATGGCTATCTCATAAATTATTTAAGTGGAAATAAAAATGTAGCACATTCAAAAGGTTAATTGGGGTTCAGCGTTGTTTTTTTGTTGCTATATACATACACATGTTTACTCCATTGTTATGAATAGCATGTGTCAATTATTCTTGTGAAAGTGCATTCATTTTGTTTTTGTATTTTTTTTAGACCATATTCATTGGTTATGGACCAGGGCTGAAATATAAGACTAACGTTGCACCTTTTGAAAACATTGAAGTCTACAACCTCCTGTGTGGTAAGCTTGTTAGTCAATGGACCGTTTAACATGGGCGCAGGGGGCAATGTCCTCTTGCATAACTAGAAAAGATTAGCCTGGGTGCCAGTCTGTTTCTTCTCTTGCCAACAGAGTGGAACAATATCTAAACATACTGGTAACCAGGCTAAGAAAGGATTGCTTTTCTATAGTTAAACCATTCCAGCAGCCAATCTGGTTTTACACTCATTATGATGTAATTTCAACCACGTTTATGCAGAACTCGGAGTCCACTTTTCTATTTCTCAATATTGTGATAAGTTTCAAAGAGGATGTACTAGTTCAGCAGGTGCGAGTCCATAGTCCCAACACTGCACCTGCCGTCTGCAAGACACACAGCTGTTATGTACAGTTAGCTAACTAAGTTAGAGAAAATACCTTTTCAAGTCTAATCTCTTTCTCTCTGCCTGTCAGATTTGTTGGACATTCCCCCTGCTCCTAACAACGGGACCCACGGGAGTCTGAACCACCTGCTGACGAACCCTCCCCACCTCCCTGTGTACCCAGCTGAGCTCTCCTCTGACTCCACCTGTGAGGCGAGTGGCCCTGACCCCTCTGACAATCTGGGCTGCAGCTGCAGCGCCCGCACCAAGGCAGCGGTAAGACCAGGGAATACAGTCGGGGGTGGTAATCAAACTCACATCCTCCCTAATGGAGCAGGGATGGGAGGGGTCAGAGGGTCTGTCCTGTCATTCACTTCTCTGGGCTATGTGGGACGCTATCGTCCACCTCGCCAACAGCCAGTGAAATTGCAGGGCACCAAATTCAAAACAACAGAAATCTCATAATTAAAATTCCTCAAATATACAAGTATTATAAATATAAACTTCTCCTTAATCCAGGCACAGTGTCTGATTTCAAAAAGGCTTTACGGCGAAAGCACACCTTGCGATTATGTTAGGTCAACACCTAGCCACAGAGGTGAGAGGTGTCACAAAAGACAGAAATAGCGTTAAAATGAATCACTAACCTTTGATGATCTTCACCAGATGGCACTCCCAGGACTCCATGTTAGACAACAAATGTGTGTTTTGTTCGATAAAGTTCATCTTTATGTCCAAAAACCTAATTTGAAATGGGTGTGTTATGTTTAGAAATGCATTGTCTCAAACAAACATCCGGTGAAAGTGCAGAGATCCACATCAAATTACAGAAATACTCATAATAAACATTGATAAAAGATAAGTGTTATGCATGGAATTATAGATAAACTTCTCCTTAATGCAACCGCTGTGTCAGATTTCAAAAAGGCTTTACGGCGAAAGCACACCTTGCGATTATGTTAGGTCAGGACCTAGCCACAGAAAAACACAGCCATTTTTCAAAGAAGGAGAGGTGTCACAAAAGTCAGTAATAGCGTTATAAATATTCAATTACCTTTGATGATCTTCATATGGAATGCACTCCCAGGAATCCCAGTTCCACAATAAATGTTTGTTTTGTTCAATGAAGTCCATCATTTTATGTCTAAATACCTCCTTTTTGTTCACGCGTTTAGCCCAGTAATCCAAATGCTCAATGCGTGATCGCTTAGTTCAGACAAAGTCAAAAAGGTTATATTACAGTTCGTAGAAACATGTCAAACGATGTATAGAATCAATCTTTCGGATGTTGTTATCATAAATCTTCAATAATTTTTCAACCGGACAATTCCTTTGTCTTTAGAAATGAAAAGGAACGCAGCTAACTCTCGCGGCCACGCGCATGACTCAGCTCATGGCATTCTGCCAGACACCTGGTTCAAACAGCTCTTATTCGCTCTTCCTTCACAGTAGAAGCCTGAAACAAGGTTCTAAAGACTGTTGACATCTAGTGGACGCCTTAGGAAGTGCAATATGACCCCATAGACACTGTGTATTGGATAGGCAAAGTCTTAAACCTACAAACCTGAGATTTCCCACTTCCTGGTTGGATTTTTTTCTCAAGTTTTGGCCTGCCATATGAGTTCTGTTATACTCACAGACATCATTCAAACAGTTTTAGAAACTTCAGAGTGTTTTCTATCCAAGTCGAATAATTATATGCATATTCTAGCTTTTGGGCCTGAGTAGCAGGCAGTTTACTCTAGGCACCTCATTCATCCAAGCTACTCAATACTGCCCCCGAGTTCCAAAGAAGTTAATGCTCCAAATCCTCAGTATTAATCATACAGTGCCTTGCGAACTTTGCGACCTTTTGCCACATTTCAGGCTTCAAACATAAAGATATAAAACTGTATTTTTTTGTGAAGAATCAACAACAAGTGGAACACAATCATGAAGTGGAACAACATTTCTTGGATATTTCAAACTTTTTTAACAAATCAATATCTGAAAAATTGGGCGTGCAAAATTATTCAGCCCCTTTACTTTCAGTGCAGCAAACTCTCTCCAGAAGTTCAGTGAGGATCTCTGAATGATCCAATGTTGTCCTAAATGACTAATGATGATAAATACAATCCACCTGTGTGTAATCAAGTCTCCGTATAAATGCACCTGCACTGTGATAGTCTCAGAGGTCCGTTAAAAGCGCAGAGAGCATCATGAAGAACAAGGAACACACCAGGCAGGTCTGAGATACTGTTGTGAAGAAGTTTAAAGCTGGATTTGGATACAAAAAGATTTCCCAAGCTTTAAACATCCCAAGGAGCACTGTGCAAGCGATAATATTGAAATGGAAGGAGTATCAGACCACTGCAAATCTACCAAGACATGGCCGTCCCTCTAAACTCTCAGCTCATACAAGGAGAAGACTGATCAGAGATGCAGCTAAGAGGCCCATGATCACTCTGGATGAACTGCAGAGATCTACAGCTGAGGTGGGAGACTCTGTCCATAGGACAACAATCAGTTGTATATTGCACAAATCTGGCCTTTATGGAAGAGTGGCAAGAAGAAAGCCATTTCTTAAAGATATCCATAAAAAGTGTTGTTTAAAGTTTGCCACAAGCCACCTGGGAGACACACCAAACATGTGGAAGAAGGTGCTCTGGTCAGATGAAACCAAAATTGAACTTTTTGGCAACAATGCAAAACGTTATGTTTGGCGTAAAAGCAACACAGCTCATCACCCTGAACACACCATCCCCATTGACAAACATGGTGGTGGCAGCATCATGGTTTGGGCCTGCTTTTCTTTAGCAGGGACAGGGAAGATGGTTAAAATTGATGGGAAGATGGATGGAGCCAAATACAGGACCATTCTGGAAGAAAACCTGATGGAGTCTGCAAAAGACCTGAGACTGGGACGGAGATTTGTCTTCCAACAAGACAATGATCCAAAACATAAAGCAAAATCTACAATGGAATGGTTCAAAAATAAACATATCCAGGTGTTAGAATGGCCAAGTCAAAGTCCAGACCTGAATCCAATTGAGAATCTGTGGAAAGAACTGAAAACTGCTGTTCACAAATGCTCTCCATCCAACCTCACTGCGCTCAAGCTGTTTTGTAAGGAGGAATGGGAAAAAATGTCAGTCTCTCGATGTGCAAAACTGATAGAGACATACCCCAAGCGACTTACAGCTGTAATCGCAGCAAAAGGTGGCGCTACAAAGTATTAATTTAAGGGGGCTGAATAATTTTGCACGCCCAATTTTTCAATTTTTCAATTTTTGAAATATCCAATAAATGTCATTCCACTTCATGATTGTGTCCCACTTCTTCACAAAAAAATACAGTTTTATATCTTTGTTTGAAGCCTGAAATGTGGCAAAAGGTCGCAAAGTTCAAGGGGGCTGAATACTTTCGCAAGGCACTGTACTTTTCCTCACTTTGTATGATTGATAACCCAGCAGCACTCATTAGAAGGACATAAGTTGACTAATTGAAATACAGGAGACCCACTAACATGCTGAAAATGCCTGTTTCAGGAGAAGACTATGAACAGGCAACTCATCAAGGCTAATTCCAGTGAGTACACACTGTTGTCTATTTTTAATAGCGTAATCATGGATCTATTTTGTTATAGATTTAATTTTTAATCAAGCCCTCCCCTCCCTCAGATTCTGGAGCCAAGGCTCTTCACCTACCATATGGAATCCCTCGAGTTCTCCAGGAGAATGCAGACTACTGCGTGCTTCACCACACCGACTACGTCAACGGTTACAGCAAAGATATTCTCATGCCGTTATGGGTCGCCTATACAATTAACACACTGGTGAGTCGTTTTCTTCTTGTGTGAGCGACCGGTGTTCATACCATGGTGTATGTTAGCCTGCTAAACTAAACCCAAGGTATTAGCTCTGGGGAGCTAATGTAAGTCTTCAGAATCTTAACAAATGTTTCCCATCATGCGAGCGTAGTTCTGAACCTTCTCTGAAACCATTACACTTTCTTTTATGTCTAAAGATAGATAGCGTGTTGTGTTGGAGATGCATTGGCTGTATTTGCTGCTCTCTTGTTAGTGTTTTGGCTAGGACATGAAAGAGGTTGTAAAGCTGTGTATGAAGTGCTGGTGTGAAGGGCTGAGCTGCCGCCCAGACCCTGCTAGCTGGCTGTAGATCTTCTCCACTCGTGCTGGCTTTCACAGCATCTTGTGTTCCTCATTATGTGGTGAGAACCTCACCATAAATCAGTACTGAGAGCTGATTTTAATGGAGAGAGGACGTCTCTCTATAGTATATATTTTTCTTTAACTATCTCAGGCTTTCGCAACATCCTCCTTTTATTCCATTTACTATCTGTCTAAAAGGAAGGAAACAACTACATGATGTATGTTTTTTTTGTGCTTTTATTAACTAAGCAAGCAGAAAAGCACTATCATACATGAATCCTTAAAAGTCTATTGACACACCATAAGTAGCATAAGTAGCATAATACAAAAATCTCCATCAGTATAAGCTAGAGAGATTTTTGCATGGACTACGTCTCAATCCACTGCATCTGCCACTGTCGGCCTTCCACATCTGTGGTGGAAGATAGCCGAGCTACAGCGGTGTTTATTAGACCATGAGACATCCTGAAAATCGGTCTTTTCAAGAAAACGTCTGTAGCGTCCGAATGATCTACAAACTGTTAAGACTACTCTATGGAAACGGGAGACTCTCACGAACACGATGGTGTTCTCCGTTTTGCTCTACAACCCCCACAAATGTCACGGGACTCTTCTGAAGGTAGACACACGGATGGAAGATATAGGACAGACACTTCAAAACCTTATTCCTTAGGATTTATTTTGGCATTTATGAATGTGTTATTACATGCATTTCCATGGGCTATAAGTGTTGTTTTGATACCTGAAAGGTTCCTAAAATTCTAAATCAAATGGCTAAATTATCCGTCGTATGACCATCCTAAAATAATTCAATATGTTATCTTCGTGTTTTAAGAGCACCTGCTTGTTCCATGGCATAGACTGACCAGGTGAAAGCTTTGAACCCTTATTAATGTCACTTGTTCAATCCACTTCAGTCCGTGTAGATGAAGGAGAAGAGACAGGTTAAAGAAAGATTTTTAAGACGTTATAGCATAGACATGGATTTTGTATCTGGGCCATTCAGATGGTGAATGGGCAAGACAAAATATTTAAAATGGGTATGGTATTAGGCGCCAGGCGCACTGGTTTGTGTCAAGAACTGCAAAAGCTATTGGGTTTTTCACGCTCAACAGTTTCCAGTGTGTATCAAGAATGGTCCACAACCCAAAGGACATCTAGCCAACATGACACAACTGGGAGAAGCATTGGAGTCAACATGGGCCAGAATCTCTGTGGAATACTTTCCACACCTTGTATAGGGCAAAAAGGTGGTGACGAAAGAATCCAACTCCACACAACTTGTACATGATCTCAAGAACTGGAATCATTAAGCAGAAATAGTATCTCTAACACAACCTCTTTCTATGTCTCTCTCTCTCTCCCCGTCTCTCCTATCAGAACAATGTCCAGCCACTGAGTCCAGTAGCAGAGGCATGTGTCCGTACAGATGTCCGTGTGGCACCGCTCTCTAGTCAGAACTGTGTCAGATACAGGGATAACCCTGCCCTGTCCTACGGCCTGCTGCATCCACCCAGTAAGTACATAAGGACGTTTTTTGTTTGTTAGACCCCTATCACGTATCACCTCCCTCACACCCTTTGCTAAATACCACATTCGTGTACATGCGTAGCCAGCTGTGCAGCAGCTGCCAATGCTTGATCAGGAATGTCTCATAAAAATTTTAAAGACCAGTTGATAATTAAAATCAACTGATGATAATTAAAATTAATTAAAATCAATCAATAAAGTGTCTGCGTTTATTTAAGTTAAAGATTTTATGTTAATGTTTCTATATGCAGATCTGGGTGCCAATGGAACAGAGGCAGAGTCATTACTTACCAGCAACATGGTGCCCATGTATCCTGCCTTTAAAGGTGAGCAGGTCAGGCTAGCTGGCAAAGAGACAGAAAATTATCCAGTGCTATGCAATAGCTCAAACACTCAATAGGGTATTTTTGTTTTCTTATGGAGATGAAGCTTCAGGAAATAACTTTCCACAGAAGGGGTTTACGACTAGCCATCAGGACAGTGTCTCTTTGCATGATGTATGTATTAGAGGTTGACCGATTAATCGGCGTGGCCAATTTAATTTGGGCCGATTTTCAAGTTTTCATAACAATCGGTAATCTGCATTTCTGGACGCCGATTATGGCCAATTACACGTGGAGACTGCGTGGCAGGCTGACCACCTGTTACGCGAGTGCAGCAAGGAGCCAAGGTAAGTTGCTAGCTAGCATTAAACGTATCGTGTAAAAAAACAATGAATCTTAACTTCTTGCGTCGAGCAATCCCATATCCGGGAGCGTAATCATAGCCTCAAGCTCATTACCATAACGCAACGCAACATTTTCACAAAAACAAGAAAAGCATTCAAATAAAATCATTTACCTTTGAAGAACTTCAGATGTTTTCAATGAGGAGACTCTCAGTTAGATAGCAAATGCTCAGTTTTTCCAAAAAGATTATTTTTGTAGGAGAAATCTCTCCGTTTTGTTCATCAAGTTTGGCTAAGAAAAAAACCCGATAATTCAGTCATGACAACGCCAAACTTTTTTCCAAATTAACTCCATAATATCGACAGAAACATGGCAAACGTTGTTTAGAATCAATCCTCAAGGTGTTTTTCACATATCTATTTGATGATAAATCATTCGTGGCAGTTGCCTTTCTCCTCTGAACCAAATGGAAAAGTGCACGCAGCTGGAGATTGCGCAATAATTTTGACGGAGGACACCAAGCGGACACCTGGTAAATGTAGTCTCTTATGGTCAATCTTCCAATGATATGCCTATAAACACGTCACAATGCTGCAGACACCTTGGGGAAACGACAGAAAGTATAGGCTCATTCCTGGCGCATTCACAGCCATATAAGGAGACGTTGGAACACAGCGCATTCAAAATCTGGGGCACTTCCTGTATGAAATCTCATCTTGGTTTCGCCTGTAGCATTAGTTCTGTGACACTCACAGACAATATCTTTGCAGTTTTGGAAACGTCAGAGTGTTTTCTTTCCAAAGCTGTCAATTATATGCATAGTCGAGCATCTTTTCGTGACAAAATTTCTTGTTTAAAACAGGAATGTTTTTTTTTATCCAAAAATTAAAAGAGCGCCCCCTATATCGAAGAAGTTAACTTCTGGGCCACATTCTGACTGATGGCAGCCCATTCTTGCATAATCAATGCTTGGAGTTTGCCAGAATTTGTGGGGGTTTTTTGTCCACCATCCTTGTGAGGATTGACCACAAGTTCTCAATGGGATTGAGGTCTGGGGAGTCTCCTGGCCATGGACCCAAAATATCAATGTTTTGTTCTCTTGCCACTTAGTTACCACTTTTGCCTTATGGCAAGGTGCTCCATCATGCTGGAAAAGGCATTGTTCGTCACCAAACTGTTCCTGGATGGTTGGGAGAAGTTGCTCTCAGAGGATGTGTCGGTACCATTCTTTATTCATGGCTGTGTTCTTAGACAAAATTGGCTGAGAAGCAACCCCTTGTCTCAGGATGCTTTACTGTTGGCATGACACAGGACTGATAGTAGCGCTCACCTCGTCTTCTCCGGACAAGCTTTTTTCCAGATTCCCCAAACAATCGGAAGGGCATTCATCAGAGAAAATGACTTTACCCCCATCCTCAAGCAGTCCAATCCCTGCACCTTTTGCAGAATATCAGTCTGTCCCTGATGTTTTTTCCTGGAGAGAAGTGGCTTCTTTTCTGCCCTTCTTGACACCAGGCCATCCTCCAAAAGTCTTCGCCTCAGATGCACTTGCACCTGCTTGCTGCCATTCCTGAGCAAGCTCTGTACTGGTGGTGCCCCGATCCCGCAGCTGAATCAACTTTAGGAGACGGACCTGGCGCTTGCTGGACTTTCTTGGGCGCCCTGAAGCCTTCTTCACAACAACTGAGCCGCTCTCCTTGAAGTTCTTGATGATCCGATAAATGGTTGATTTAGGTGCAATCTTACTGGCAACAATATCCTTGCCTGTGAAGCCCTTTTTGTGCAAAGCAATGATGACGGCACGTTTCCAAAAATTAAAAGAGCGCCCCTTATATCGAAGAAGTTAACATAACTAGAGATTAACTACACATGGTTGATGATATTACTAGTTTAACTAGCTTGTCCTGCATTGTAAATAATCAATGCGGTGCCTGTTAATTTATCAAATCACAGCCTACTTCGCCAAATGAGTGATGAATTAAGAAGCGCATTCGTGAAAAAAGCACTGTCGTTGCACCAATGTAACATCAATAAACATCAATGCCTTTCTTAAAATCAATACAAAAGTATATATTTTTGAACCTGCATATTTAGTTAAAAGAAATGCATGTTAGCAGGCAATATTAAGTAGGGAAATTGTGTCGCTTCTCTTACATTTACATTTAAGTCATTTAGCAGACGCTCTTATCCAGAGTGACTTACAAATTGGTGAATTCACCTTCTGACATCCAGTGGAACAGCCACTTTACAATAGTGCATCTAAATCATTTAAGGGGGGGTGAGAAGGATTACTTATCCTATCCTAGGTATTCCTTGAAGAGGTGGGGTTTCAGGTGTCTCCGGAAGGTGGTGATTGACTCCGCTGTCCTGGCGTCGTGAGGGAGTTTGTTCCACCATTGGGGGGCCAGAGCAGCGAACAGTTTTGACTGGGCTGAGCGGGAACTGTACTTCCTCAGTGGTAGGGAGGCGAGCAGGCCAGAGGTGGATTAACGTAGTGCCCTTGTTTGGGTGTAGGGCCTGATCAGAGCCTGGAGGTACTGCGGTGCCGTTCCCCTCACAGCTCCGTAGGCAAGCACCATGGTCTTGTAGCGGATGCGAGCTTCAACTGGAAGCCAGTGGAGAAAGCGGAGGAGCGGGGTGACGTGAGAGAACTTGGGAAGGTTGAACACCAGACGGGCTGCGGCGTTCTGGATGAGTTGTAGGGGTTTAATGGCACAGGCAGGGAGCCCAGCCAACAGCGAGTTGCAGTAATCCAGACGGGAGATGACAAGTGCCTGGATTAGGACCTGCGCCGCTTCCTGTGTGAGGCAGGGTCGTACTCTGCGGATGTTGTAGAGCATGAACCTACAGGAACGGGCCACCGCCATGATGTTAGTTGAGAACGACAGGGTGTTGTCCAGGATCACGCCAAGGTTCTTAGCGCTCTGGGAGGAGGACACAGTGGAGTTGTCAACCGTGATGGCGAGATCATGGAACGGGCAGTCCTTCCCCGGGAGGAAGAGCAGCTCCGTCTTGCCGAGGTTCAGCTTGAGGTGGTGATCCGTCATCCACACTGATATGTCTGCCAGACATGCAGAGATGCGATTCGCCACCTGGTCATCAGAAGGGGGAAAGGAGAAGATTAATTGTGTGTCATCTGCATAGCAATGATAGGAGAGACCATGTGAGGTTATGACAGAGCCAAGTGACTTGGTGTATAGCGAGAATAGGAGAGGGCCTAGAACAGAGCCCTGGGGGACACCAGTGGTGAGAGCGCGTGGCGAGGAGACAGATTCTCGCCACGCCACCTGGTAGGAGCGACCTGTCAGGTAGGACGCAATCCAAGCGTGGGCCGCGCCGGAGATGCCCAACTCGGAGAGGGTGGAGAGGAGGATCTGATGGTTCACAGTATCGAAGGCAGCCGATAGGTCTAGAAGGATGAGAGCAGAGGAGAGAGAGTTAGCTTTAGCAGTGCGGAGCGCCTCCGTGATACAGAGAAGAGCAGTCTCAGTTGAATGACTAGTCTTGAAACCTGACTGATTTGGATCAAGAAGGTCATTCTGAGAGAGATAGCGGGAGAGCTGGCCAAGGACGGCACGTTCAAGAGTTTTGGAGAGAAAAGAAAGAAGGGATACTGGTCTGTAGTGGTTGACATCGGAGGGATCGAGTGTAGGTCTTTTCAGAAGGGGTGCAACTCTCGCTCTCTTGAAGACGGAAGGGACGTAGCCAGCGGTCAGGGATGAGTTGATGAGCGAGGTGAGGTAAGGGAGAAGGTCTCCGGAAATGGTCTGGAGAAGAGAGGAGGGGATAGGGTCAAGCGGGCAGGTTGTTGGGCGGCCGGCCGTCACAAGAAGCGAGATTTCATCTGGAGAGAGAGGGGAGAAAGAGGTCAGAGCACAGGGTAGGGCAGTGTGAGCAGAACCAGCGGTGTCGTTTGACTTAGCAAACGAGGATCGGATGTCGTCGACCTTCTTTTCAAAATGGTTGACGAAGTCATCTGCAGAGAGGAGGAGGGGGGAGGATTCAGGAGGGAGGAGAAGGTGGCAAAGAGCTTCCTAGGGTTAGAGGCAGATGCTTGGAATTTAGAGTGGTAGAAAGTGGCTTTAGCAGCAGAGACAGAGGAGGAAAATGTAGAGAGGAGGGAGTGAAAGGATGCCAGGTCCGCAGGGAGGCGAGTTTTCCTCCATTTCCGGAGCACTGTTCTGTGAGCTCGCAATGAGTCGTCGAGCCATGGAGCGGGAGGGGAGGACCGAGCCGGCCTGGAGGATAGGGGACATAGAGAGTCAAAGGATGCAGAAAGGGAAGAGAGGAGGGTTGAGGAGGCAGAATCAGGAGATAGGTTGGAGAAGGTATGAGCAGAGGGAAGAGATGATAGGATGGAAGAGGAGAGAGTAGCGGGGGAGAGAGAGCGAAGGTTGGGACGGCGCGATACCATCCGAGTAGGGGCAGTGTGGGAAGTGTTGGATGAGAGCGAGAGGGAAAAGGATACAAGGTAGTGGTCGGAGACTTGGAGGGGATTCTCCGACCACTACAGCATCTAGTAAAGATGAGGTCGAGCGTATTGCCTGCCTTGTGAGTAGGGGGGGAAGGTGAGAGGGTGAGGTCAAAAGAGGAGAGGAGTGGAAAGAAGGAGGCAGAGAGGAATGAGTCAAAGGTAGACGTGGGGAGGTTAAAGTCGCCCAGGACTGTGAGAGGTGAGCCGTCCTCAGGAAAGGAGCTTATCAAGGCATCAAGCTCATTGATGAACTCTCCGAGGGAACCTGGAGGGCGATAAATGATAAGGATGTTAAGCTTGAAAGGGCTGGTAACTGTGACGGCATGGAATTCAAAGGAGGCAATAGACAGATGGGTAAGGGGAGAAAGAGAGAATGACCACTTGGGAGAGATGAGGATCCCGGTGCCACCACCCCGCTGACCAGAAGCTCTCGGGGTGTGCGAGAACACGTGGGCGGACGAAGAGAGAGCAGTAGGAGTAGCAGTGTTATCTGTGGTGATCCATGTTTCCGTCAGTGCCAAGAAGTCGAAGGACTGGAGGGAGGCATAGGCTGAGATGAACTCTGCCTTGTTGGCCGCAGATCGGCAGTTCCAGAGGCTACCGGAGACCTGGAACTCCACGTGGGTCGTGCGCGCTGGGACCACCAGATTAGGGTGGCCGCGGCCACGCGGTGTGGAGCGTTTGTATGGTCTGTGCAGAGAGGAGAGAACAGGGATAGATAGACACATAGTTGACAGGCTACAGAAGAGGCTACGCTAATGCAAAGGAGATTGGAATGACAAGTGGACTACACGTCTCGAATGTTCAGAAAGTTAAGCTTACGTAGCAAGAATCTTATTGACTAAAATGATTGAAATGATACAGTACTGCTGGAGTAGGCTAGCTGGCAGTGGCTGCGTTGTTGACTTTGTAGGCTAGCTGGCAGTGGCTGCGTTGTTGACACTACACTAATCAAGTCGTTCCGTCGAGTGTAATAGTTTCTACAGTGCTGCAATTTGGGGGCTAGCTGGCTAGCTAGCAGTGTTGATTACGTTACGTTACGTTAAAAGAACGACAATAGCTGGCTAGCTAACCTAGAAAATCGCTCTAGACTACACAATTGTCTATGATACAAAGACGGCTATGTAGCTAGCTAGCTACGATCAAACAAATCAAACCGTTGTACTGTAATGAAGTGAAATGAAAATGTGATACTACCTGTGGAGCGAAGCGGAATGTTGACCGGGTAGTTGAAGTTCTATTCGGTAGAGGTTGGCTAGCTGTTGGCTAGCTAGCTAGCAGTATCTCCTACGTTAAGGACGACAAATAGCTGGCTAGCTAATCTCGGTAAATTAAGATAATCACTCTAAGTCTACACACTTTAAACTACACAATTATCTTGGATACGAAGACAGCAAAGACAACTATGTAGCTAGCTAACACTATACTAATCGAGTCGTTCAGTTGAGTGTAATAGTTTCTACAGTGCTGGTGGACAGTGGACGTTAGCTAGCTGCTTAGCTAGCTGCTGGGCAGATAGCAGTGTAGACTACGTTAGGACGACGAAATACGATAATTACGCAATTATCTTTGATACAAAGACAGCTATGTAGCTAGCTAAGAAGAAATTGCTAAGATTAGACAAATCAAACCGTTGTACTATAATGAAATGAAAATGTAATGAAAAGTTATACTACCTGCGGACCGAAGTGTAGATGCGACCGCTCGCTCCAACCCGGAACCGGAAATTGTGTCTCTTGTGTTCCAGTGCAAGCAGAGTCAGGATATACAGTGGGGCAAAAAAGTATTTAGTCAGCCACCAATTGTGTAAATTCTCCCACTTAAAAAGATGAGAGAGGCCTGTAATTTACATCATAGGTACACTTCAACTATGACAGACAAAATTAGAAAAAAAATCCAGAAAATCACATTGTAGGATTTTTAATGAATTTATTTGCAAATTATGGTGGAAAATAAGTATTTGGTCAATAACAAAAGTTTCTCAATACTTTGTTATATACCCTTTGTTGGCAATGACAGAGGTCAAACGTTTTCTGTAAGTCTTCACAAGGTTTTCACACACTGTTGCTGGTATTTTGGCCCATTCCTCCATGCAGATCTCCTCAAGAGCAGTGACGTTTTGGGGCTGTTGATGGGCAACAGGGACTTTCAACTCCCTCCAAAGATTTTCTATGGGGTTGAGATCTGGAGACTGGCTAGGCCACTCCAGGACCTTGAAATGCTTCTTACGAAACCACTCCTTCGTTGCCCGGGCGGTGTGTTTGGGATCATTGTCATGCTGAAAGACCCAGCCACGTTTCATCTTCAACGCCCTTGCTGATTGAAGGAGGTTTTCACTCAAAATCTCACGATACATGGCCCCATTCATTCATTCCTTTACACGGATCAGTCGTCCTGGTCCCTTTGCAGAAAAACCGCCCCAAAGCATGATGTTTCCACCCCCATGCTTCACAGTAGGTATGGTGTTCTTTGGATGCAACATACTTTGTCCTCCAAACACGCCGAGTTGAGGTTTTATCAAAAAGTTATATTTTTGTTTCATCTGACCATATGACATTCTCCCAATCTTCTTCTGGATCATCCAAATGCTCTCTAGCAAACTTCAGACAGGCCTGGACATGTACTGGCTTAAGCAGGGGGACACGTCTGGCACTGCAGGATTTGAGTCCCTGGCGGCATAGTGTGTTACTGATGGTAAGCTTTGTTACTTTGGACCCAGCTCTCTGCAGGTCATTCACTAGGTCCCCCCGTGTGGTGCTGGGATTTTTGCTCACCGTTCTTGTGATAATTTTGACCTCACGGGGTGAGATCTTGCGTGGAGCCCCAGATTGAGGGAGAGATAATCAGGTCTGTGAGAGTTACAGGTCTGTGAGAGCCAGAAATCTTGCTTGTTTGTAGGTGACCAAATACTTATTTTCCACCATAATTTGCAAATAAATTCATTAAAAATCCTACAATGCGATTTTCTGGATTTTTTTTCTAATTTTGTCTGTCATAGTTGAAGTGTACCTATGATGAAAATTACAGGCCTCTCTCGTCTTTTTAAGAGGGAGAACTTGCACAATTGGTGGCTGACTAAATACTTTTTTTGCCCCACTGTAGGACTTGTTTTTACTGTGGATATAGATACTTTTGTATGTTTCCTCCAGCATCTTCACAAGGTCCTTTGCTGTTGTTCTGGGATTGATTTGCACTTTTCAAACCAATGTACGTTCATCTCTAGGAGGCAGAACTCGTCTCCTTCCTGAGCGGTATGGCGGCTCCGTGGTCCCATGGTGTTTATGTCTTGGCTGATTTCTTTTGATTTTCCCATGATGTCAAGAAAAGAGGCACTGAGTTTGAAGGTTGCCCTTGAAATACATCCACAGGTACACCTCCAATTGACTGAAATGATATCAATTAGCCTTTCAGAAGCTTCTAAAGCCATGACATCATTTTCTGGAATTTTCCAAGCTGTTTAATGGCACAGTCAACTTAGTGCATGTAAACTTCTGACCCACTGGAATTGTGATACAGTGAATTATAAGTGAAATAATCTGTCTGTAAACAATTGTTGGAAAAATTACTTGTCATGCACAAAGTAGATGTCCTTACCGACTTGCCAACACTATAGTTTGTTAACAAGAAATGTATGGAGTGGTTGAAAAACAAGTTTTAATGGCTCCAACCTAAGTGTATGTTAACATCCGACTTCAACTGTATGTGTCTTGATTCAATGAGGTTCAGGTCATCCACAAAGGCCCAGGAGTTGGGTAGCGTATCATCTGATGCACCATTGACGTGAGCCACGAATACATTTGGACCAATTGTTGTGCCCTGGGGGAGGCCATAGGAGAGTTATTGGGCCCAGGATAGAGTCTCATGGTATTTTGTCACTTGGCTACGGACGGAATGGAAGTTACAAATCCATGGCATGATCTCTGGTCTGACAGATACTTGCAATGGTGTGATCCACAAGATCAAAGACTTTGTTTTAGTCTGTCAGGACCCACGTGCTGGAAGTGCGTCTGGTGTGTGCTGTTCTGTGCAGCTAGTCTGCAATGCTTACGAGGCACTGGGTGGTTCAGCATCCCTTGAGGCAGCCAAACTGTTGGTTGGAGATAGTTATTTTGGGTATCCTGTGTTGCCCATTCAGCAACAAAACCTTCACACATTTTTACCAGAAGAGGAGTGAGTGAGAGGGGCTTCAGCTGGTCAAGGCTCAGTAGATTACTTTTTGACAGGGGGTCCACTATTGCCTCTTTCCCATTGATTTGGAACTACTCCTTCACACAGTGAGGTGTTTAAGATGACTGTCAGGGGGGGATGGATATTTCAACTACAAATTTCCTGATGAATCTGGACCTGGGGCTTTTCTGGTTGGAACGGAGAGTAGTCTCCTGTGCATTTCCTATTGTTCAACAGTAGGGAGTGGCATAGCTGGCAAGAATGCAGGTAGGTCTGACAGGTTTAGTGGTGGTAATGATGTGGTGACCGATGAAAACTTGTCATTTATAGCATTGGCAATGACAGAATGGTTGTCTGGGTTGAACCCGATGGAGATGGTCTTTTTAGTTCTGGTCAGGGATTTAATTTGATTATACCATGTGGCTGGGATCTCCCTCTTCTTTTTGGGGGGGATTTTGGTGTGGTAGAATGTTGATCTTGCTGCTTTGATTTCATTTTTTTTTTTATTTCACCTTTCTTTAACCAGGTAGGCTAGTTGAGAACAAGTTCTCATTTGCAACTGCGACCTGGCCAAGATAAAGCGTGGCAATTTGACACATACAACAACACAGAGTTACACATGGAATAAACAAAATATACAGTCAATAATACAGTAGAACAAAAGAAAACAAAAAGTCTATATACAGTGAGTGCAGATGAGGTAAGTTAAGGAAATAAATAAGCCATGGTGGCGAAGTAATTACAATATAGCAATCTCTGATCTCTCTGGGTTTTGTTCCTCAGTGTGCTGTGAAGGCACGTCTTTTTCACTGAAGGCTTTCTGTCTGCTTTTTAAATCGGCTCTTTGAGTCTAAGTGAAATCCACTCCTTATCCTGTGCATCAGTGGAGGCTGGTGGGAGGAGCTATAGGAGGATGGGACGGAGTCAAACATGTGTTTGGTACTTTTCTATTCATGCCATTACTGTTAGCCTGTCCTTTTATAGCTTCTACCACCAGTATCCTCTGCTGTGCATGCATCCCAACCACCTGTTTTGGGAAGTAAACTGCAATGATGTGATTCAGGGTGTTATAGAAGTTGTCTGTTTTCTCCTGTGCGCTCTCCACATTTTGTTACCTTCGGACATTTATGGAGGGAAAACCAATGGAACAGATGGTGACCTTCACACTGTTGAAAACAGGAATAAATCCAAAACTGAGACTTGAATGCAAAATAAAGATGTTTATTAAAACATCATGGTGCCTAAAAAAATCCTAGTGCATAATGAAAGGTGAAAACAAAACACAAACATTTTGGCTTCAGGCCATGATCAGTGTAAATCGTCGGCACACATACTTGAGGCCTCATTTATCAATATTGCATAGAAACTATTCTAAAATACTACTTATGAATAGAATTTGGAACGTTGGTACACACCGTTTTTACGCACACCGTTAGGAGATTGAGAAATACCAATTGGTCTCAGTGCTCATGCAAGACCACGGCTATTAGCATTTCAAAATGCCTCTAATTAGCCATATATGGTCGAAATCTTCCCTTGAAAGCCACTGGGGACTATACAATGCCATACCATGAAATACAATGGCGCAACCAGAAAAAATAATACCTTTTTAGAGACTGAAATAGAGGTGCTAGTGTCAGAGATTGAGTACAACCAAAAGGTTTTATTTGCTCAGTTGTGCCTTGACCAGTAAAAATAAAAACATAGAGAGGACAGTTGGGACAATTCAAGTTGCTTTAGCAATCGCAAAAATATACTTTAAATGAGTAGGCAACACTCACCAATAAACCATCCATCCTCAACGGCCCCCTCCTGTAGACTTATAGGCCAACATTGCTGTTCTGCAGAATGAACGAGTGGTGCGTTCCACTTGGCCACCTTGCCACCATATTAAGCAGCGTCTTTTGCACTTCACATAACCTGAACATTAAGAGTGGAAGCCTTTTCTGTTCACATAGTTGAAATCGTTTTGGGACGGTTGTTTTATGGCGATGTGGGGGCCGTCTATGCCTCCGTTCGTATTTGGGAACCCATTGATGGCATCATGGCAAAGAAACCCCTATTGACTTCAACCTGAAGAGCTGCAAAATGCCAATTGGCAAGCTCCTGTTGAAAAGTGCCCTTTGCCAAAAACCCTAGGGTGGATAGCACTTGGATGCACATCTAAATCATGCGTTTGCCTTTTCAAAGTAGGTCTCAAATCCTCCCAAAAATCCTATAAAATTGGTTTTGGGAAACGATATTTGATGAGCCATCTGTACTTTCGGCACAAAGAAATCCCACCTATCTCTAAAAACTCGCTCTCTGCGAAGTGCAGCGTGTGCCAAATCTACCAACAGTGCGAGATCAGCACCCATTATCTGTATTTTTTTGTAAGTTTTCACTTTCACACATGCCTCTATTTTAACAAATTATTGTACTTTATGTGGATTATTATCATATTAACAAATGCACTGATGTGGTCAAATTGTATGATCTAGATAGCCTGTCCCCACAACCGTGGTAGGCCTGATCAACGACGAGACAGCCTATAGGGAGGAGGTCAGAGACCTGGCCGGGTGGTGCCAGAATAACAACCTATCCCTCAATTGTGGACTACAGGAAAAGGAGGACCGAGCACAACCCCATTCTCATCGATGGGGCTGTAGTGGAGCAGGTTGAGAGCTTCAAGTTCCTTTGTGTCCACATCAACAACAAACTAGAATGGTCCAAACACACCAAGACAGTCGTGAAGAGGGCACGACAAAGCCTATTCCCCCTCAGGAAATTAAAAAGATTTGCATGGGTCCTGAGATCCTCAAAAGGTTCTACAGTTGCAACATCGAGAGCATCCTGAACGGTTGCATCAAATCAAAATCAAATCAAATTTATTTGTCACATACACATGGTTAGCAGATGTTAATGCGAGTGTAGCAAAATGCTTGTGCTTCTAGTTCCGACAATGCAGTAATAAACAACGAGTAATCTAACCTAACAATTCCAAAACTACTACCTTATACACACAAGTGTAAAGGGATAAAGAATATGTACATAAAGATATGAATGAGTGATGGTACAGAACGGCATAGGCAAGATGCAGTAGATGGTATCGAGTACAGTATATACATATGAGATGAGTAATGTAGGGTATGTAAACAAAGTGGCATAGTTTAAAGTGGCTAGTGATACATGTATTACATAAAGATGCAGCAGATGATATAGAGTACAGTATATACATATGAGATGAATAATGTAGGGTATGTAAACATTATATTAAGTAGCATTATTTAAAGTGACGAGTGATATATGTTACATCAATTCCCATCAATTCCCATTATTAATGTGGCTGGAGTTGAGTCAGTGTGTTGGCAGCAGCCACTCAATGTTAGTGGTGGCTGTTTAACAGTCTGATGGCCTTGAGATAGAAGCTGTTTTTCAGTCTCTCGGTCCCTGCTTTGATGCACCTGTACTGACCTCGCCTTCTGGATGATAGCGGGGTGAACAGGCAGTGGCTCGGGTGGTTGTTGTCCATGATGATCTTTATGGCCTTCCTGTGACATCGGGTGGTGTAGGTGTCCTGGAGGGCAGGTAGTTTGCCCCCGGTGATGCGTTGTGCAGACCTCACTACCCTCTGGAGAGCCTTACGGTTGTGGGCGGAGCAGTTGCCGTACCAGTCGGTGATACAGCCTGACAGGATGCTCTCGATTGTGCATCTGTAGAAGTTTCAGTGCTTTTGGCGACAAGCCGAATTTCTTCAGCCTCCTGAGGTTGAAGATGCGCTGCTGTGCCTTCTTCACGATGCTGTCTGTGTGGGTGGACCAATTCAGTTTGTCTGTGATGTGTACGCCGAGGAACTTAACTTACTACCCTCTCCACTACTGTCTCATCGATGTGGATAGGGGGGTGCTCCCTCTGCTGTTTCCTGAAGTCCACTATCATCTTATTTTTTTGTAGACGTTGAGTATGAGGTTATTTTCCTGACACCACACTCCAAGGGCCCTCACCTCCTCCCTGTAGGCCGTCTCGTCATTGTTGGTAATCAAGCCTACCACTGTAGTGTCGTCCGCAAACTTGATGATTTGAGTTGGAGGCGTGCATGGCCAAGCAGTCGTGGGTGAACAAGGAGTACAGGAGAGGGCTCAGAACGTACCCTCCAGTGTGGAGAATCAGCGAGGTGGAGATGTTGTTACCTACCCTCACCACCTGGGGGTGGCCCGTCAGGAAGTCCAGTGCCCAGTTGCACAGGGCGGGGTCGAGACCCAGTGTCTCGAGCTTGATGACAAATTTGGAGGGTACTATGGTGTTAAATGCTGATCTGTAGTCTGTGAACAGCATTCTCACATAGGTATTCCTATTGTCCAGATGGGTTAGGGCAGTGTGGTTGAGAATGCATCTTCTGTGGACCTATTTGGGCGGTAAGCAAATTGGAGTGGGTCTAGGGTGTCAGGTAGGGTGGAGGTGATATGGTCCTTGACAAGTCTCTCAAAGCACTTCATGATGACAGAAGTAAGTGCTACGGGGCGGTAGTCGTTTAGCTCGGTTACCTTAGCTTTCTTGGGAACAGGAACAATGGTGGCCCTCTTGAAGCATGTGGGAACAGCAGACTGGGATAAGGATTGATTGAATATGTCCATAAACACACTAGCCAGCTGGTCTGCGCATGCTCTGAGGGCGCGGCTGGGGATGCCGTCTGGGCCTGCAGCCTTGCGAGGGTTAACACGTTTAAATGTTTTACTCACGTCGGCTGCAGTGAAGGAGAGTCTGCATGTTTTGGTTGCGGGCCGTGTCAGTGGCCACTGTATTGTCCTCAAAGCGGGCAAAAAAGTTATTTAGAATGCCTGGGAGCAAGACATCCTGGTCCGTGACAGGGCTGGTTTTCTTTTTGTAATCTGTGATTGACTGTAGACCCTGCCACATACCTCTTGTGTCTGAGCCATTGAATTGCGACTCTACTTTGTCTCTATACTGACGCTTCGCTTGTTTGATTGCCTTGCGGAGGGAATAGCTACACTGTTTGTATTCGGTCATGTTTCTGGTCACCTTGCCCTGGTTAAAAGCAGTGGTTTGCGCTTTCAGTTTCACGCGAATGCTGCCATCATTCCACGGTTTCTGGTTTGGGAATGTTTTAATTGTTGCTATGGGAACGACATCTTCAATGCACGTTCTATTGCGACGTCCTGGGTGAAAGGCAGAACACAGGATCCGCTTCGGGAAAGTCATATTCCTATGTCGTACTGATGGTGAGGTGATGTTGCTCTTATATTCAGTAGTTCTTCCTGACTGTATGTAATGAAACCTAAGATGACCTGGGGTACCAATGTAAGAAATAACAAAAAATTGCATCGCCGGAAGTCTGTATACGCTGGAAGTCACTGCCTGGTACGGCAATTGCTCGGCCTCTGACCGCAAGGCACTACAGAGGGTTGTGGCCCAATGCATCACTGGGGCTAAGCTGCCTGCCATTCAGGACCTCTACACCAGGCGGTGTCAGAGGAAGGCTCTAAAAATCGTCTAAGACCACAGCCATCCCAGTCATGTAATGCAACTAATGCAACTCATTCTGTGTCGTACAGCCTCTCACCACCAGGTGTAGCACTTCTCTCGCAGATTAAAAATAAGAAAGGGACAGGAACAGGTTAAGGTGGGATACCTAGTCAATTGTACAACTGAATCCGTGGAGGCTGGTGACGTGACATATTGAGGAGGATGGGAGACCCAGGCGCGGAACACACGGAGACCACAAAGTGTTTCAAAAATCAAAGACAAATGTATTTTAACCTGAAGCATTTAATAAAGACATTTATAGTACAGCATTATGGGGAATGGGAATGAGAAGGATACTTACAGTGTTGGAAGGGGATCACAGCAGTGATTGAAGGAGGGTATGAGGTGTGAGTTGAGGTGTTCAGAGGCTTGACCAGTGCAGGACCGAATTTTACTGGGAAGACAAAAACAATAACACAAGACACCACACAGTTAGACAAAAGAGCTAAGAATGAGTTAGTCCAAGCAAGGAGTAAAATCTTTGATGTGTAATAATGTGATTGTGTACATACAGTAATGTGAGAAAATTGATAGGGGTATTCACAGTGCGTGGAGGGGAAACATTAAATGTGCCAGTTGACAATGGGAGTGGACTAGTCATCACCACTTAATCATGGAACATGAGGGGACTTGCCTGTAAATACAAATAGCAGATGCATTCCATTAACGCTGCGCCATCGTAGGTTTGGGCACGAGTTTCTCTATGAAGTTCTCAAAATTCATAAAGTCAAACAGAGGCTGCACATGTTGCCCACTTGACACATTAAAGTAGCTCAAGAAACATTCCTGAATAAAGCCCTGATCATCTACATACTGGCACCATAGGTCAAAGAGCGGTGGGGAAATGTTTACCTCCTGGGGCCTGGAGTTTACCTCCAGGGGCCTGGAGTTTTCCCTTATGTACATACTAGCTCAATTGGGCCGACCAACCAATGCTCCTGCACATTGGCTAACCGCATTGTGTTCTGCAAAACCCTCTTTTACGCTACTGCTACTCTCTGTTCATCATATATGCATAGTCACTTTAACCATATCTATATAATTGCATATCATGATCAAGCAAGAAAACACATCAGAAAATCCTGAAAAAAACTCCAGAGTAGATGTTCAGCATGAACCCATTCAAACTGCAGCAACCTTATATTTGTTCTTATAAATTATATTTAGACTAGATCAGGAGGGGGATTTCCTCTACCCAGACACATAGACAACAACTGATAGACAATAGAACTCACAGGGTGAGCTTGCGTTATGCATGTTTGCATCATTCTGGCCTATGCAACTGTAGGCCTTATAAAACATTTACACACATCTGTCGTCACAATTATGTTGATTGATTAATTTTGGCTTAAAATCGTATAGGCAGCCTAGCCAACCCAATTTGGAATATTATCAACATTTGATCACATTCACATTTCTTCCTGACACACAAATTAACTATAAATGACCAATTAGTTACCCTGACCAGATGGACTGGGCGCATAGGCTGTATGCAGCTGCTCTTATTAGTAGTCTATAGTTGATCACACGGAAAAGTTGTCTCGTTTTCATCTCATACAGCATGTCAGATTTCTAATGTTTAGGTATAGCCTAGGCTGCTGCCACATTTGTCATGAGTTTTTGCCTACTTACTTACGCCTACTTGAGCGCACGCGGGAAAAAATCCTGCGTCAACCTCTCTCTTTAATCTAACTTTTTTTTTAAATGTATGATGCGATGGAAGCTATCATTTGGAATTGTTTTCAACATCCCAGCGTAGATGTTCAGCATGTAAAGAATCTAAATGTGCAATACAGGCAACTTGATGATAGGCTCTCTGTTAACCAGCTATACGCTTGATACCAGTTGGCATTGAACGCCCTCACCTTTTCATCCTTCTTCATGAAACTGATCTCAGGCAAAGGTCTACCCTTGCTTTTAATTTGCACCTTTCTGTGTACCCCAGATAATGAAAGGGGTTCTTAACACATAGAACCCCCATGATGCTCTGTGGCACAATCCCAATACAATAGGTTAATTATTTGATCCTACATCTATGATTGGATGGACATGTCAGTTCATACTGCAAAAGCTTTGATTGGTTGGAGGACATCCCCCGAAAGTGATCATAATTACCATGCATGTCTACCAGCCTCCTAGTTTTTGTATTGAAATCAACATAGCCCGAGGAGGATGGAATCAAGCTGTCCTCCGGCTACACTATGGTGATAGTCCAGACAGTGCTGTTGAAGTTACTGTAGACCTTCATTGCAAAACAGTGTATTTTAACCAATTATTTGGTGACCTATGAATATTTTAATGAAACCGCAAGGAGCAGGTCTCGAACCCTCAACCTTCGAGCCCGAGGTCCGGCGCGCTATCGCCGCTGCCGCAAAAGCATGCTCATGCGGCAGAGTAGAGTTCCACGCTTATAAACCCAGGGTCGTTATAATATATTATCTAAAAAGGATAACTTTTTTTTTTAATGTTTCACTTTTTTTTTAAATTAAATTTCACTGAGGAGGATGATCCTCCCCTTCCTCCTCTAGGGAGCCTCCACTGAACTGAATGCATTCATTTTTTGCATCATCACTGCAAGCCATCATGACTCTCAAAAGCCGTGACAGCCACTGTTTACTTCTGAAGATAACTTTAGTGCCGCCCTAAAAACCCAATTTCAAATTTGATACAAACCTTCAAATATGTATGGATTGACACATTATATAAACTCTTTATAGTGTATTATTTACATTTTAGAGGTGATAAATTGGACAGATCGGGTGAAAAAAGCTGTTTCCCCCACACAGTTTATCTCCCCTTTCCATATCACGCAGTACATTTCTCGTGATACGGAAAGTTTTGCTTGTTTTTAAAAAGACCTGACGGAGCTCATTGCCTCCTTCAATCATGCAGAGACGGGCAGCATGAATGTCTCGTCATAGATTTTGCTGGAAAGGGGACAAATTGTGCTTTACAATGGTATTCATATTACAGTTGACCTGGAAGTATTACGTTTTGGGGGCGCTAAAATAAGGCAAATTGTACCTTTTTAAATCTTACCAACAAGCCGTAGATAGGATCAGTGTTTGAGGCTTATTTCTAGCCCAATTGAGCTCTCAGATTGGTCTCTACGTAAACGCTTCCCAGTGAATTATGATTGTAATCTGACCGTGGTCATAGTGAGCCATTGATTCAGTAGACATAGGATCTCTGTTACATTGTGTTTAGAGGACAGTTGTGCAGTAGGGTGCTTCAACACTATTTACCAGATAGGGGTCACGATAAAAACCTAGCCCATTCCCTCAACTCTCTTTAGTGTTGTATTCTTCAATTACCATGCTGTGTTGCTGGCTCGACAACAGGACATTCTTGCTATGCTATTGTAAGGTAAGGCAGATGGTTATGTTCAAAATCCCACTCCTTTTTGTACCCTGTACTTGGCATGTAATGCCGATGTGAGTGCCTGAGTTGTGATGTTACATTCCTGTAACAACTTGTGGTGAATTAATCATAACCCGCCAATGTGTTGCTTAATAGAGGGGAAAGTGTGTGCTTCTGGTTGACGTGAAATTGAGATTACCACAGGCCACAAAATGGCACTATATTCCCTTTTATAGTACATTACTTTTGATTCACTTCCATAGGGCTCTGGTCAAAAGTAGTGCACCATGCAGGGGATCGTGTGCCATTTGGGGCGTAGCCGTAGAGTTTGAATCACATAGTGGTTAGGATTGTTTAATATGATGCCACCCTCAGGATTCCATAGTGATCAAAGTGAGAGTGTTGGAGGTTGTGTTGAGTGTTATTGATGCCCGTGGACACCGAGAAATCAAATCCATCATTAAAGGTGGTTTATGTAGTATGATATGTGATTACCCTTATTTCCCCCAGAAATTGGCCTCCAAGAAGAGGCATTCTGTTGATAACTTTACAGACACTGCGCTCTGGTGGCAGATGGTGGAAGTCGACACAGATCTGGGATTGTATGCAGATGAACTTTTATTGTAAAAAGTATTTTGTCTGGAGGCAAAACTGAGCGATTTCCCCAAAATTATCTATTGTAAGAATTAATGAAAACAAAAATGTGATTTTTGGTCTTAATTTAAGATTAGGGTTAGCAGTGAGGATTTTATGACTTTGTGGCTCTAGTGACCACTCTACAGAGCTGCCTCCAGAACAATGAAAATGCTAACCTGTAGTGTCTCAGTGTTGGAGTGCTGTTCCCCCTGTCCATTTCTTCACATTCATTATGATCTGAAAGGGAAAACCTATTCTAGATCAGCACTCCTACTCTAAGACGTTTTGTGAATACAGGCCCTGGATACATTACTGAGTTACTTCGACAGTCAGATATGGGTTGTAAATCCATGCCTTCACAAATATGATAATATATTTTCAGATGTTTGGATGTACTTCCACGATGTCCTCCTGGTGAAATATTCCCAGCAGCTGAATGGGGTCAATGTTGTCAGTGGACCTATCTTTGACCAGCACTACGATGGACACTTTGATGCTCCCAAAGTTATCACACTGTAAGTGGTCATCAACAATGAGTTTCTTTGTGGGTGTGTTGTTTTTATATTCTCAGTTGTAATCTATTACATTTATTTATTTCAGATTGACATTTAACTCATTTAGCAGGGGATACAATGCTATAACACAGTATTGACAATGGCCTATTTGCCTCTCTAATTGTATCTCTCTCTATCCTGTAGACACGAGGCTCCCATCCCCACTCACTTCTATGTGATCCTGACCAGCTGTGGGAATTCGTCCTTCTCCCCTGCTGACTGCCAGGGTCGTCTGGAGACCACATCCTTCATCCTCCCCCATAGACCTGACCACACTGAGACCTGTGCTGTGAGTCACATCGGCTGCCTGTCTGTCTAGCTGTCCTCTTATTGTGTCCTATAGGGTCACCTGGAATCCTTTTGAGGAAATCTAATGTGATTAAAACCGGGTCAAATAGAGGCTGTATGTTTAACAGTGTTGCTTCCATCCCTCTCGTCACCCCAATCTGGGTTTGAACCAGGGACCCTCTGAACACATTGACAACTGCCTCTCATCGTTATCTATAGCGCTAAAAAAGCAGCGGTCGTTGCAGAGCAAGGGAAATGACTACTTTTCACGGTCTGAGCGAATGACTCATCGATTGAAATGCTACTAGTGCGCACTGCTAACTAGCTAGCCATTTCACAGCAGTTGCAAATTTAAAATACTTTTAAATACCACTTGATTTAGTTTGTCCTGTACAATGCAACCAATGAAATAGTCCCAGAAGTGCATATTCCGAACGTAATCATGTCCCCCTCAATTATGTTAAGGTATTTGAAAGTATATGTGTATTTGACCTAGTTCTGGAAGCAATGTTTGCAAAGATGCTTATAATCTATGAATATTGTTACAGTGAATAAGCCCTCCTCTCCCTGTCTCCTCAGAATGGCTCAGACTTCCAGTGGGTTCAGAAGTGGGCCGAGTTCCACGCTTCCCGGGTCCGAGACGTAGAGCTCCTTACTGGACTCAGCTTCTACCACGACAGGATATCAGTGGAGGAAACACTGCAGCTCAAGACATTTTTACAGACTTTCTAAGATCCCATGAAGTCACGTCAGGAGGGTTTTGGTACTATTGGTACTATCATTTTAGTTTTGGGCCTTATTACACAAGTTTGAAGGTAAAACATTTTGGGCTAAATGTGTAGTTCTGGATCCCATGAAACAAAAATGTGTAATCCTTATATTTAAGTGCATAAAAAGGTGTAAAGAGTTCTGTTTAAGTCAGAAACCGCCTGAAAGTCATTTGGCCTTCAATCCCTCAAACTAGCAACATTAAACATACATAAAGACTTTGTATGGAAAAAGAAAGAAGCCATGTTATGAGTCTAATATAATAGACCTTTGTCAGTTTTTAGACTTTACCAGAACATTGTACCAAAAAGTAATGTGCTGCTCTGCTGAATCCCAAACACCACTTGTTCATCCCAGGGAAAAGAGAGGGGAATAGTCTTAGAAAACACATTTTCATGCCATAGGATTTTATATGACAAAGTGATTATAATAGCTGGGACATTTTCAGGAAATCTCGGACAATCACACTGCCATTATTTTTTTACTCTTGAGGTGTGATTTGGGGAGATGGCTGAAAGACATGGCATTTAAGCCAAAATGAGAATTTAGTGAAAAGAAAAAAGTGTTTGTTCTACGAGAAAAACAACAGAAAATGTTTATGCTCGCACTTGCCAAATGTTGTCATTGTATGTTTGACTTGATTACAGTTTTTGTTAATATTGATGTTTTTTATTGCTCTGTAACTATAAATGTAAAGTGAAGTTTGTTGGCAACTGGGATTAAATTATTGATAGAACTAGTGTTTTCGAATGTGTTTGTATGTGCTTGTACAGTATGCATGTGCTTTGTGTCATGACAGAAACTGAAAGTATTACCAAAATAAGCACGACTCTAAAAAAAATACATACACAATAAAACATCTAGATCCAGTACATAAAATCCAATGCTGTTAAACGAACATTCCATTCGGGGCAACACTGTCACAGGGAAAATCTCTTACTGTTAGTTGGTCTTCTACTGACACTCAGAATTGGAAGATGTCAACCACTTTTTCAGAAGTGTGTCTACTAATTCATCCACCACAAGCAACTGACAAGTCAAGGGCACTGTGACATGGGTTAACCTAAAACACCTCCCTTATTGTCCAATTAAGTGGCAACGAAGATTGAATTTCTCACACATCTGCCGGGAATGACAGTGGTACACAGTTCCCTACAAGGAATGACCTTGGAGACTCAGTGTCATTTTACACAGCAAGACAACAAAACATCTCACAATGGGATTCCAACAGCACTGGGTCATTTGACAAACATGTCTGCCACTGCTACACTCAAACTGGCACTCAAAGAAAATAAAAGAAGAAATTGCACACTCGTCCACTTAAAAAAAAAAACGAATTCAGCTCTGTAAGGCTGCAGTTGTGTGACAGCAGGAAGGAAGGAAGCAGAAAGTGACGTTTTTTTCCACTGTTGCCTTGATTGCCTCTTCATAAGAATCTGTCTCTCTCAGGGTGACCACTCAAGCACAACGCTGCACTGAGGTAAGACCCTGTCTTCATCTGACTCACTTTCTGGGGGAGATGCTGTTTTAGGAGGACACGGTTCATGCAACTGTTCTTCAGTAAGTGCCACCATTGATTTTCATTGTTAGATTATTATTATTGTTAGATTATAATTTTATGGATAAAATAAAGAAACTAGCGTATTCCTTGAGGTGAACTCCTCAGCTTGGTAGTCTGCTTAAACTTTGCTGTGTGATTAGGAGTCAATCCTTCCAGTGGCATCCACAGTTTAGGCCTATTGATTGACTGTCATTCCTGTGTATTTCGTTACTGTAATGTGTAGTAGTACGCTAAAGAGGTACATGACCTACAGTATCTAAAAGGGCAAGGATTTGTCTTACTGGCTGTGAGCATTGTGTTTGACATTTTATTTTATTCTCAATCTGGTGCAAAGCAATGTATAGATTTCTATTGTGCTTGTTAAATTTGATATCACTTTGTGTTGTCAAAGTCACACCATTTAAATATCTCCATTGTCCTACTAAACACTTTAAGCATGCTAGCGATCAATAATTTCAATGGGGGAAAGGATTGACTATTTTATTGAATGGTGGGTTTCTATTAGGTATCAGATGTTTCCATTGTCTAGCGTACACAGATATCAATGGCCATAATTCTGTATGAGTGTTGAGTGAATGTTATCATTGTAAATGTATGTGGAAATATGGGGGTTATCTGCAAAGCTCACAAAGGACGCTGCAGCGGAAAGCTGACTAGAACTGCCTCAGCTGACCAAACACGAGCAGTACCAGACAGGTCAAACAGTCACAACACAGTCACAAAGCTCTGTGTTTGGACTGTGTGACCAGACAATAGGTACAGACTTTGAGATCAAAGAGCTTTCAATGGTGATGAGGCAATGGTTAACTAAGGGTCAGACAGAGACAGACTATACTGCGCTAGGAGCTCCTCTTGTGTGAGGAACAGTGTTGGGGTCAATTCCATTTCCCCAGTGGGAAATTAGTGAATTGAAAAGGAATTTCCCCCAACCCTGGGTGAGAAATGCAACCTATTCCGAGGATCTTTATTTGGTATCTGTGATGATCTGTGAATATGCAGAAAGGGTGGAGTCCTCTGTTGCTATGTACATCTCTTTGGCAGAGTTGAGTGGTGCCTGTATTCGTTAGTAGCAAGCTAACTCAGATGTTTCCTGGAAGCCCTATCTGCTAGGGAAATGTGTCAGAGGGCCCCATGTGAGTTTAGTGCAGTTCTCACAGCAGACAGACAGACACACACACACACTACTGTCACTACTGTGGTGGTATGTGATCGGGTCACTGTCACTTCTGGGAAGTCATCATCCCCGTTTAACCACACTTAAGCTGAATCATGGTGGTCTAACTTGTGCTTGTATTCATGAAATGAGTGCATTTCACCATGACAGTTGAAATGTAAGTCAGAAACTGACTGACATTTGCCATTCAAATTTAGCACTGCCAATGGCATTGAAGTCAGACTAAAGCAGGGGCTCGCAAATTTTCTTTGCCCTCGACCCCATTTTGAAATCAGAAAATTCTTGCGACCCCGACCATGTGAAAAAATATGTAATTAACAGACAGTTTACTTTTTTACTTGTGTCTATGGCAGTCAATTGAAAACATTCTAACAGTACTTCTGTGCTGTTCATTGTCTTCTCAACTCAGCATCACATAAGTTTATTGTGGGGCTATGACAGTCAATTGCAACTGAGTCTGACATAATGTCTCTTACCTCACCACCACCAATGAGATGGTGGGTGTGCTTGATGCATGTTGACATGCAGTCAGAACTTCACAAAGTTAGGGGACTTGGTCGACAGCGCACACCTCATCTCTGCAGTCACATCCGGCCTTGGATCGATATTTAGTTTTAATGTAGACAAGAGCACAGACTGCTTCACACAGATATGCGCTGGCGAAGTGTAGCCTACCATGAGTTTGATGTTGCTTTCAAGAAAATTGGGAATTCTGGGAATTGGGAATTCTGAGAAATATGAGGTCAAATCATGGCTTTAGCGATCTTTATGTCGGAAAGGCAGAGCTCTAGAAACAGGCCAGAGTTCCCGAATTGGAATTCTGAGTTGGATGACCTTTCAAAACAATCTTCCCAGTCAGCGCTTGTTTCTTTCCGAGTTCCTAGTTGTCTTGTACGCACTAAAGTCGGAAGTTTGAGATTTCCCAGTTCGGAGTTCCCTGGTGTCTTGAACTCTGCATTAATGATCAGAGAGAGACGGCAGGGTATTCCCTTTGAGTCAGGAACCAAAACTCCTTCGTAATGACCCGAGAATTCATTGTCTGCGGCATTTGGTCACATGACAGCTTGATCAACTGTTCGATTTCACTTACCAGCATGTCAACTGAACTAGGATCACAGTCAAACAAATTGGGAAGTAGTTCCCAAAGTGCTCTTCCAAGCATTAGAGGTGAGCAGTCATCACTCTTGCGGGACACATACTGATGCTGTTTTCTGTTATTTTATTTTCATTAAACAGAAAGTCAACCAAGTCTTTATTTATTCATTTTTTTACATCCATTGTGAATGACAACCGTTCCTCTATCAATGCAAAAAAAATGTTCCACCACTCCCCTTTAACAACCACCAAGACTCGGTGTGAAATAGAACATTGTCATGCTCTGATCTCATATCGCCACATAGTTTTGCTAACAGGCATAGATCCATTTGGAGAGCATAAGCTGGAGAGTTTGAGTCGTTCAGTCAGTTTCCTCCTGAGTTTAACAGTGTTATCTGACAAAGGTACTGATGTGAGTTTCTGTACCTCTACATACACATTGTTTTCACCAGGGGTACAGCTTTGGTTTAAGAAGTGGGGGGGAACATATTTTTTTCTTTTTTTGTCCACTCGGATAAACACTTCAAACAGCCTACCCTACCGCTCGGAGACGTCCGCATGGTCCTAAACTACACCGTTGCCTCGTTTTGTATCACATTCCAATGATAAAATTGGGGGGGGGGCAAAAATGCAATTTCAGAATGTGTGGGGGGGGCCCATGACCCCAGTGAAAGTTGCGCCCCTGGTTTTAACCATATCAATTGCAGCGGTGATATCAATGTCTCTGCAAGAGTGTGTGGTTTCATAGCGTATCAGGCATAGCCATTCACCGTGGGAATGATTCAAGAGCAACTGGCAAGTACGGCCTTTTCCCATGATCTAAAGGCACTCTCTGGTTGAATTGTATCTTTTAGATTTGAACCATTTTCATTTAGACTTTTAAGGTTAACCACATTACAATGATTCTGAGATACAACAATGATATTATTAAGAGAATGCCAAGAGTGTGCAAAACTGTCATGGCTACAAAAAAAATCTCAAACACTCTAAATCAAATCAAATTTCAAATCAAATCAAATTTTATTTGTCACATACACATGGTTAGCAGATGTTAATGCGAGTGTAGCGAAATGCTTGTGCTTCTAGTTCCGACAATGCAGTAATAACCAACAAGTAATCTAACTAACAATTCCTAAACTACTGTCTTATACACAGTGTAAGGGGATAAAGAATATGTACATAAGGATATATGAATGAGTGATGGTACAGAGCAGCATAGGCAAGATACAGTAGATGGTATCGAGTACAGTATATACATATGAGATGAGTATGTAAACAAAGTGGCATAGTTAGTGGCTAGTGATACATGTATAATATAAGGATGCAGTCGATGATATAGAGTACAGTATATACGTATGCATATGAGATTCATAATGTAGGGTATGTAAACATTATATAAGGTAGCATTGTTTAAAGTGGCTAGTGATATATTTACATCATTTCCCATCAATTCCCATTATTAAAGTGGCTGGAGTTGAGTCAGTGTCATTGTGTTGGCAGCAGCCACTCAATGTTAGTGGTGGCTGTTTAACAGTCTGATGGCCTTGAGATAGAAGCTGTTTTTCAGTCTCTCGGTCCCAGCTTTGATGCACCTGTACTGACCTCGCCTTCTGGATGATAGCGGGGTGAACAGGCAGTGGCTCGGGTGGTTGATGTCCTTGATGATCTTTATGGCCTTCCTGTAACATCGGGTGGTGTAGGTGTCCTGGAGGGCAGGTAGTTTGCCCCCGGTGATGCGTTGTGCAGACCTCACTACCCTCTGGAGAGCCTTACGGTTGAGGGCGGAGCAGTTGCCGTACCAGGCGGTGATACAGCCCGCCAGGATGCTCTCGATTGTGCATCTGTAGAAGTTTGTGAGTGCTTTTGGTGACAAGCCGAATTTCTTCAGCCTCCTGAGGTTGAAGAGGCGCTGCTGCGCCTTCTTCACGATGCTGTCTGTGTGAGTGGACCAATTCAGTTTGTCTGTGATGTGTATGCCGAGGAACTTAACTTGCTACTCTCTCCACTACTGTTCCATCGATGTGGATAGGGGGGTGTTCCCTCTGCTGTTTCCTGAAGTCCACAATCATCTCCTTAGTTTTGTTGACGTTGAGTGTGAGGTTATTTTCCTGACACCACACTCCGAGGGCCCTCACCTCCTCCCTGTAGGCCGTCTCGTCGTTGTTTGTAATCAAGCCTACCACTGTTGTGTCGTCCGCAAACTTGATGATTGAGTTGGAGGCGTGCGTGGCCACGCAGTCGTGGGTGAACAGGGATTACAGGAGAGGGCTCAGAACGCACCCTTGTGGGGCCCCAGTGTTGAGGATCAGCGGGGAGGAGATGTTTTTACCTACCCTCACCACCTGGGGGCGGCCCGTCAGGAAGTCCAGTACCCAGTTGCACAGGGCGGGGTCGAGACCCAGGGTCTCGAGCTTGATGACGAGCTTGGAGGGTACTATGGTGTTGAATGCCGAGCTGTAGTCGATGAACAGCATTCTCACATAGGTATTCCTCTTGTCCAGATGGGTTAGGGCAGTGTGCAGTGTGGTTGTGATTGCATCGTCTGTGGACCTATTTGAGCGGTAAGCAAATTGGAGTGGGTCTAGGGTGTCAGGTAGGGTGGAGGTGATATGGTCCTTGACTAGTCTATCAAAGCACTTCATGATGACGGAAGTGAGTGCTACGGGGCGGTAGTCATTTAGCTCAGTTACCTTAGCTTTCTTGGGAACAGGAACAATGGTGGCCCTCTTGAAGCATGTGGGAACAGCAGACTGGTATAGGGATTGATTGAATATGTCCGTAAACACACCAGCCAGCTGGTCTGCACATGCTCTGAGGGCGCGGCTGGGGATGCCGTCTGGGCCTGCAGCCTTGCGAGGGTTAACACGTTTAAATGTTTTACTCACCTCAGCTGCAGTGAAGGAGAGACCGCATTTTTCTGTTGTAGGCAGTGTCAGTGGCACTGTATTGTCCTCAAAGCGGGCAAAAAGTTATTTAGTCTGCCTGGGAGCAAGACATCCTGGTCCGTGACTGGGCTGGATTTCTTCCTGTAGTCCGTGATTGACTGTAGACCCTGCCACATGCCTCTTGTGTCTGAGCCGTTGAATTGGGATTCTACTTTGTCTCTGTACTGACGCTTAGCTTGTTTGATAGCCTTACGGAGGGAATAGCTGCATTGTTTGTATTCAGTCATGTTACCAGACACGTTGCCCTGATTGAAAGCAGTGGTTCGCGCTTTCAGTTTCACGCGAATGCTGCCATCAATCCAAGGTTTCTGGTTAGGGAATGTTTTAATCGTTGCTATGGGAACGACATCTTCAACGCAAGTTCTAATGAACTCGCACACCGAATCAGCGTATTCGTCAATGTTGTTATTTGACGCAATACGAAACATGTCCCAGTCCACGTGGTGGAAGCAGTCTTGGAGTGTGGAGTCAGCTTGGTCGGACCAGCGTTGGACAGACCTCAGCGTGGGAGCTTCTTTTTTAAACTTTTGTCTGTAGGCAGGTATCAGCAAAATGGAGTCGTGGTCAGCTTTTCCGAAAGGGGGGCGGGGCAGGGCCTTATATGCGTCGCGGAAGTTAGAGTAACAGTGATCCAAGGTTTTTCCGCCCTTGGTTGCGCAATCGATGTGCTGATAAAATTTAGGGAGTCTTGTTTTCAGATTAGCCTTGTTAAAATCCCCGACAACAATGAGTGCAGCCTCCAGATAAATGGTTTCCAGTTTGCAAAGAGTTAAATAAAGTTTGTTCAGAGCCATCGATGTGTCTGCTTGGGGGGGGATATATACGGCTGTGATTATAATCGAAGAGAATTCTCTTGGTAGATAATGCGGTCTATATTTGATTGTGAGGAATTCTAAATCGGGTGAACAGAAGGATTTGAGTTCCTGTATGTTTCTTTCATCGCACCATGCCTCGTTAGCCATAAGGCATACACCCCCACCCCTCTTTTTACCAGAAAGGTGTTTGTTTCTGTCGGCGCGATGCGTGGAGAAACCCGTTGGCTGCACCGCTTCGGATAGCGTCTCTCCAGTGAGCCATGTTTCCGTGAAGCACAGAACGTTACAGTCTCTGTAATGCTGTCCCTCTGGAATGCTACCCTTGCTCGGATTTCATCAACCTTGTTGTCAAGAGACTGGACATTGGCAAGAAGAATGCTAGGAAGTGGGGCACGATGTGCCCGTCTCCGTAGTCTGACCAGAATACCGCCACGTTTCCCTCTTTTTCGGAGTCGTTTTTTTGGGTCGCTGCATGCGATCCATTCCGTTGTCCTGTTTGTAAGGCAGAACACAGGATCCGCGTCGCGAAAAACATATTCTTGGTCATACTGATGGTGAGTTGACGCTGATCTTATATACAGTAGTTCTTCTCGACTGTATGTAATGAAACCTAAGATGACCTGGGGTACTAATGTAAGAAATAACACGTAAAAAAAACAAAAAACTACATAGTTTCCTAGGAACGCGAAGCGAGGCGACCATCTCTGTCGGCGCCGGAAGTCACTTGGTAACTACACGATTCCATATGTGTTATTTCAAAGTTTTGATTTCTTCACTATCATTCTACAAATTTGTGGCAAAATGGCTTAAGGACAACAAAGTCAAGTTATTGGAGTGGCCATCACAAAGCTCTAACCTCAATCCCGTAGAAAATGTGTGGGCAAAACTGGAAAAGCATGTGCGAGCAAGGAGGCCAACAAACCTGATTCAGTTACACCAGCTCACGAGGAATGGGCCAAAATTCACCGAACTTATTGTAGGAAGCTTGTGGAAGGCTACCCAAAACGTTTGACCCGAGTTAAACAAAAACTGAGTTTGAATGTATTTGGCTAAGGTGTATGTAGTTATATTTAGTTATATATAGTGCATTCAGAAAGTGCATTTCAGACCCCTTCACTTTTCCACATTTTGTTACTTTACAGCCTTATTCTAAAATGGATTCTATAACTTTTTTTCCCTCATCAATCTACGCACAATACCCCATAATGACAAAGTGAAAACAGGTGTTTTGAAATGTTTGCAAATGTATTAAAAAACAGAAATACCTTATTTACATAACTATTCAGAACTTCTGCTATGAGACTTGAAATTGAGCTCTGGTGTATCCTGTTCCATTAGTCATCCTTTATATGTTGCTACAACTTGATTGGAGTCCACCTGTGGCATATTCAATTGATTGGACATGATTTGGAAAGGCACACACCAGTGCATGTCAGAGCAAAAACAAAGCCATGCGGTCGGAAGTATTGGCCGCACAGATCTGGGGAAGGGTACCAACACATTTCTACAGCATTGAAGGTCCCCATCATTCTTAAATGGAATCATTTCTTAAATGGAATCATCTAGAGCCGGTCACCCGGCCAAACTGAGCAATCAGGGGAGAAGGGCCTTGGTCAGTGTGGTGACCAAGAACCCAATGGTCACTCTGACAGAGCTCCAGAGTACCTCTGTGGAGATGCGAGAACCTTCCAGAAGGACAACCACCTGTGCAGCACTCCACCAATCAGTTCCTTTATGGTAGAGTGGCCAGATGGAAGCTACTCCTTAGTAAAAGTCACATGACAGACCTCTTGGAGTTTGTCAAAAGGCACCTAGAGGTCTTTTAGATGATTAGAAACAATGTCTGATGAAACCAAGATTAAACTCTTTGGCCTGAATGCTGTGTCACGTCTGGAGGAAACCCGGCACGGCTCATCACCTGGCCAATACCATCCCTACAGTTGAAGCATGGTGGTGGCAGCATCATGCTGTTGGGAGGTTTTTCAGCGGCATGGACTGGGAGACTAGTCAGGATCGAGGGAAAGATGAACGGAGCAAAGTACATCATGATCCTTGATGAAAACCTGTTCCAACAGGACTATGAACCTCAGCACACAGCCAAGACAGCACTGGAGTGGCTTCGGGACAAGTTTCTGAATTGTTCTTGAGTGGCCCAGCCACTTGAACCAGATTGAACATCTCTGGAGAGACTTGAAAAAAGCTGTGCAGCAATGAGCCCTAGTTTGGGAAGCTCTTGGAAAAGACAACATTTGAAAAACAGCTCTTGAATAAGAACTTTACAAACCCAACTTGAACACCCTGCACCCCAAAGAAACAATGTAGGAGATATGTTTGCATAGGAACAACTGGAGTATAACTATGTTATTGTACCATTACTTTTGATTTTGACTGGGGAGGCAGGGTAGCCTAGAGGTTAGAGTGTTAGTGTTGGAAGGTTGCAAGTTCAAATCCCCGAGCTGACAAGGTACAAATCTGTCGTTCTGCCCCTGAACAGGCAGTTAACCCACTGTTTCTAGGCCGTCATTGAAAATAAGAGTTTGTTCTTAACTGACTTGCCTAGTTAAATAAAGGTAAAAAAATTCAAATAAATTGTCTTGAAACATTTAAATAATGCTCAATCATGAAACATGATTTGATAGAAGAAAACAAAGCTGCTACTGGTTTGTTACACGCTCTCTGCTACAGCCTTTAAAGGCCTATTTGACCACTGATGGACAAAGTGCAGCCTGCCTTTAAAAGCATATACGGTTGATAACGAGTCAGTCTCCTGTTCACTCCCTCTCTGAGACATAAGGATAAAGCTTCCCAAATGGAACCCTATTCCCTATACAGTGCACTTATTTTGAATAGGGCCCATATGGCTCTGTGAACAAGTGAACAATGTAGGGAATAGGGTGCCATTTGGGACATAAAGACACTGCTGCTTCCCCTTTGGGCCCTAATCACATTTGACACTGATTGTTTACAGTGGCCCTCTGCTGCCCTGAAAAATGGCAGAGACAGACCTTTATCTACCAACACAGGGTGGCATCCAGTCACTGATAAGCTCTTTCCCCCTTTCTCTCCATACTTCACATCCCCACTTCCAAACAAAAATATACTCGCTCTGAGAAAATAAAATAGATGCATCGGTCATTAATAATGCAGCGGTTGGCATTTGGTTGACGTGTGTGTGTGTGTGTGTGTGTGGTCCTGCTTTGGGCTGCCTTCAATGAAGCATTGCTACAGTACTGTAACAGCGGTAGGCAGCTTGCTGTGAGAGGAGCGTTCTGGGCCCTGTGGCCGGACCAAATGTGATTTACTATTCTGAGCAAAGCACTGTGACTTTGACTTCGTAGGAGGAAATGAATGTACAGGAGTCGTGAGGAAGGGCGAGATACGTTCAATTGGTTATCAAATGAGTCTGATACTGTAGCACTTTCTATGCACAGCATCTAATTCTAAAGTATATCATATGATATTGTATTTGTTGGTATTTCATTGTTCTTCCTTAGTGAGTGGGCCGTTATTGGGACTACAATGACTGACTGACTGGTTTCTCTTTTCTTGTCCTAATGAGCAAAGTGTACATCAGTCATCAGACTTTGAGAAGAGGATCCCTGCAACTATAGGTCAAAGTTTACGCTCCCTGTCTGTCACTCTTTAGATGGGTGCAACACTATGGAGTGGCTAGAGAGCAGCACGTAAGAGGTGGGGCGGGTCACCGGAGCAGAAACATTGAGGACCAATCCATATTGAGGTCTGTGATGCGAAGCGGAGAGAGCTTCTGTGAATATCGTGACGGAAGATGGGATGTCTTTGACAGTGCAGCGAAATGAACATGACCTTCATTCTGCCCTGAGTCTAGTAACAAGTGAAGACTTTGTTCAGCTTGTAGAAGCATCCGGTACCTAATAGAAAGAAACGTGGTGGAACAAAGGGAGGACAGAGGAGTAGAGACTGGAGAGGTAGAGTGTGGATGAGAGAAGAAGAAAAAGAAGAAGAGTACAGAGTGGAAGTGAGAGAGAGAGAAAGAGACCCATTTTTCAAGATGGATCTGAGTCTGCTCAAGGCTCTGGAACGAGAGAAGGTTCTAGAGGTTCTTCAGAGGGACAGACTTCTGCGCAGCACGGAGGAGGACAGGATCAGGTAAACAATATTATTCACATTGCTTAAGCCAAGTGTTTCACATTTACTGCATGAACACTGTACAACAACTCCTCTTTGAGGGGTTTTCAGGATCTGTGGAGACTGTGACAATAACAATGATGCCCCTCAAAATAGGATTCATAGTTGTTGTTTTATGGTTTATTAGAAATTATGAGGCAGTCAATCTGAATGAATGCAGCGAAGCAGCTACTTCAACAATGTACAGAAAATACGGATGTAAAGAGGACTGTAAGTACAGTTGTTAAAGCACTGCCGTCGCTACTGTAACTCCACCTGCCACCATCTGCTTTTACAGGAGGCTGAAGATGGAACTACAGGACATCCGGAGGAAAGGTGCAAAGAGTTTTGCCCGGCAATACAGCGAGAGGACGTGCGCCCGTTGTCAGAGGCCACTGGGCAAGTTCTGGAACTCGGGCGCTGTGTGCCGAGGCTGCAGTCACCGCATCTGCAACAAGTGCCGCGTGGGCGTGTCCATGCAGGACTGGAAGTGCACCGTCTGCCACGCCTACAGGTAGGACGCATGTCAATGCCATAACATAGATGTCCTGTCAGCGCCGTAACATATACTTTTATGTTGTTACTATTATGTTAGTGCAATAACATACGCTGTCGTGCCAGTGCCATAACATAGAATGTCAGCACTATAACCGTGGTTGACTGTGATATTGACTAACATTTTTATTGTTGTAATCCTCTAATCCTTATCAATGATTAAGGCATTTAACTTGTTAAGAGAATTAACTGACAAAAGGTACAGTATTTCCTTTGTAGTCTAAACAAAGATTAATTCATCTAAAATCCACTTCTCAGAGAGGTGAAGTTCAGGTCTGGGGAGTGGTTTGTAGAAGAGAGGGCCAAGAAATTTCCACCTGATGCAGGTTTGTTTCCTATGCTTCTCACGTGCCCCATTCACTCCTAATTAATATGCATAACTCACTCATAAATAATATGCCTTATATATTTAAAAAAATACAGCTATACAATACTTGTTAAATAATACCTCATACATGAATATATATTTTCAGTTGTTTGCTTAGTGATCTTCTACATCAGCTGACTTTGACTAAATAATGCATTGTTGCTTCTCTGCTACGACATTGCCTGGGAGAGTGGGAGAAAGTCCATAACAGTGCCTTCGGAAAGTATTCACAACCTTAGTCTTTTTCCACATTGTGTTGTGTTACAGTCTGAATTTAAAATGTATTAAATTGCGTTTATTTTTTGTCACTGGCCTACCCTATAAAGTCAAAGAGGAATTTGTTGTGGTAATTTCCTGTTTTACTAAATGAGGAGAGTTTACAAACCACACACAAGTCAGAGTTATTTAAACTTCATCTTTAATTATATGAGCTTCACCATAGCCCTGTGACTCTCAGATCAATTCAGTGTCTATAAATGAATTCTGAGAGTGTCAACATAATGGCAACTGAGATCTTTTATAGCAAAGATCCACCCCTCTCAACTTACATGACAAACCACAGATCTCAGGAACTCTTCACAAAGGGCCTTTTGCTTAAAACAAGGAGTATCCCGTAGCCAGATAGCATTAGCTATAAATTATTGTTCAGTTTGGTCTCTAAAACGAGATTCTAATCTCGTTCCTGGTACTTCATAGTACCAAGACATTTCCTCGCTATCTGGAATGCTCTTTGGGCTTTATTGGCCAAAGACATCGTAAATCTCCTCTGTCAGTGCTATCCCATAGATGCCCATCCTCAGTGGAACACACACAATATTCTGTCGAATAAAACAACCATTCTAATGCAATACAAAGATAATAAAATAATCTTACAAGCACTATAACATAATCTTGCAATTTTCCATGACATCTCCCCATCACATGGTTTAATAGATACATTCACATATGAAGACAATGTTCAATTCTGACTTCTCCCTTTCTGATATTCTGCATATTACCAGACATATAAAAGACAAGCCTGACCTCTCTCCTCTCTGGGCTCCAAGTGACTTTTCCCACATAAGCATATTTATGAAAGTAGATAAAACATCTTATTTATCAATGTTACCTAACTAATTCTGATTCAGCTATGACAAATTATGTTTTTCTGAATTTGCACAAATTTATGAAGAAAGTGCTTAAAAGTCACATAATAAGTTGCATGGACTCACTCTGTGTGCAACAATAGTGTATTACATGATTTTTTTGAATGACTACCTCATCTCTGTACCCCACACATACAATTATTTGTTAGGTCCCTTAGTCGAGCAGTGAATTTCAAACACAGTTTCAACCACAAAGGTCAGGGAGTTTTCCAATGCAAAGAAGGGCACCTATTAGTAGATGGGTACAAATAGAAAAACAGACATAGAATATCCCTTTGAGCATGAAGAAGTTTTTAATTACTCTTTGGATGGTGTCTCAATACACCCAGTCACTACAAAGGAAACCGCTCAGGGATTTCAGCATGAGGCATGGTGACTTTCAAACAGTTATAGAGTTGAATGACTGTGATGGGAGGAAATTGAGGATGGATCAACAACACTGTAGTTACTCCACATTACTAACCTAATTGACAGAGTGAAAAGAAGGAAGCCTGTACAGAATAAAACATATTCCAAAGCATGCATCCTGTTTGGAAGAAGGCACTTAAAGTAATACATTTTTAAAAATGTGGCAAAGCAATACACTTTTTGTCCTGAATACAAAGCGTTGCTAGCTGCTTATCAAGTTTGCTGGGTTTTCTTGAGGGCCTGAACTCTTACCGCGGTGCGGTCTGGAACTGCGAGGATTAATAGCGTAACCTACGTTGCTACCATGACAATGACCAAAACCCGTGGGAGTACCGTTGAAGACAATGGTGTCTATCTATCACATGTGTTTTTTTTAAACACAAGCAGTTTTTACAACAACAAGAAAATCGCTTGAAGTGTTGTGTCCAAATACTGGTGTCAACTAGTAAACTAATAAAAGAATGGATGACATGACCAAAGAGGTCCAGGACCTGAAGAACAGTTTGCAGTTCTCCCACGGTTAGCTTGATGAGTTTAAACAGAATAGCAAGATTACAACAGTCTGTAAGTCATTGAGAGAGGATATCAGTTCTGTATGTGAATCCATGATAACAATGACGGAGAAATCAGATTATGTCGAGGGACAATCAAGTTGGAACCACGGTGTTGAGGACAGAATTGCAGAATCTCCACATGAGACCTGAACAGAGTCTGAGGACAAAGTGAGGGAAATGATCTTGGAGAAACTGAAGATGGACCACAGGAAGATTTAGGTGGAGATTCTTGAAATCAATAACTTGTTAACATCAGACAACATTAGTATATTAGCCATTTCTCACTTAGATAATTCATTTGATGTTACAGCAGTAGCAGTACAAGGATATAACATCTCTAGAAGACACAGGAATGCTTATGAGAGAAGTGTTGCTATATATATATATATATATATATATATATATTTTCAGAGCCATATCCCTATAATACTTAGAGAAGTTCTGATGTCAAGTGTTATTGAAGTGTTGTGTTTGCAGGTTCACCTGGCACATCTAAAGCCTTTTCTTTTGGGGTGTTGCTATATAGGCCACCAAGTGAATGTGTGAAGCTTGATAGTGTATGTGATGTAAACAGAGAAGTCTACTTTCTCCGGGACCTGAATATAGACTGGTTTTCATCAAGCTGTCCACTCAAGAGGAAACGTCTCACTGCAACTAGTGCCTGTAATCTGGTAAAAGTTATTAATCAACCTACCAGGGTATTTACTAACACTACAGGAACAAGATCATCCACATGTATTGATCACATTTTTACTAATACTGTAGAACTTTGTTCTAAAGCTGTATCCGTACGCATTGGATGAAGTGATCACAATATGGTGGCTATATCCAGGAAAGTCAAAGTTCCAAAAGCTAGGCCTAAAATAGTGTGTAAGAGATCATACAAAATATTTTGCTGTGACTCTTCTCTGGATGATGAAATGACTTCTTATAATTATTAATAAACATGCACCTGTTAAGAAACTGACTGTCAGAACTGTTAAGGCTCCATGGATTGATGAGGAATTGAAAGACTGTATGGTTGAAAAAGATGGGGCAAAAGGAGTGGCTAAGTCTAGCTGCACATCTAACTGGTTGACTTACTGCAAATTGAGACATTTTGTGACTTAAACCTGTTTGGTCTGTTTGGATGAAAAACGTACCTAAATAAAACTGCCTATTTCTCAGGCCCAGAAGCTACAATATGTATATAATTGGCAGATTAGGATATAAAACACTCTAAAGTTTCCAAAACTGTCACAATATTGTCTGTGAGTATAACAAAACTGATATTGCAGGTGAAAACCTGAGGAAAATCCAACCCGGACGTGCTGTTTTTCCTGAAATACTCTGTGTCATAGCCTGCCTTCGCTTCATTTAAAAGGATATCAAACAGATTCCTTTCCCTATGGCTTCCACATGGTGTGAACAGTCTTTAGACATAGTTTCAGGCTTTTCTTCTGAAAAATGAGCGAGAAGGATCACATTGAGTCAGTGGATAGCTGGGTGTCCTTAGATTTTTGCATGCGCTAGCTGCTTTGAGCAGACCTTTTCTCTCTCTCTCCTATTGAAAAAGCTACCGTCCGGTTGAAATATTATCGATTATTTATTGTAAAAACAACCTGAGGATTGATTATAAAAAAGGTTTCTATGAACTTTACGGATACTATTTGGAATTTTCGTCTGCCCGTCGTGACCTGCACGAGCCTGTGGATTACTCAACAAAACGTGCCAACCAAATGGAGGTTTTTGGATATAAAAATAATCTTTATCGAACAAAACAAACATTTATTGTGTAACTGGGAGTCTCGTGAGTGCAAACATCCTAAGATCATCAAAGATAAGCGATTAATTTTATTGCTTTTCTGACGTTTGTGACCAATCTACTTTGCTGCTAGCTGTTTAATGTTTTGTCTGCTGAGAGAGCTGTCCTAACATAAACGCTTGGTTTGCTTTCGCTGTAAAGCTTTTTTGAAATCTGACACACCAGGTGGATTAACAACAATCTAAACTGTATTCTGCTATATTGCACTTGTGATTTCATGAAAATTTAATATTTTTAGTAATTTAATTTAAATTTGGCGCTCTGCAATTCAGCGGATGTTGACGAAAATGATCCCGCTAAAGGTATCGGTGCGCCAAGAAGTTAACTTAAAATAAGAAATTGTATTAAGAAGCTGAGATCAATTATATAAAGAATGATGGGAAAAACGTGGAGTACTTTCAATGAAATTAGGTTCAGAAACATGAAATCAGATGGCATATTCATCACAAAACCATTTCATGTTGCAAATTATTTTGGGTAAACTTAGGCAAGAAATGCCAACAACGAATCATACTCATGCATAAAAAAACAAAAATCAAAGAAAAGCATTGTAAGTTTGATTTTTGTAGTTAGTGTGGAGAGGTGGAAAAATTATTGTTATTGATCATTAATGAGAAACCTCCTGGCATTGACAACATAGATGGAAAGCTACTGAGGATGGTAGGAGTGTCTACAGAGTCAACTATCTGTCAAATCTTTAATCTGAACCTAGAGGTAAAAAAAAATTGTCCTCAGGCCTGGAGGGAAGCCAAAGTCATTCCACTACCCAGGAGTAGTTAAGCTACCTTTACTGGTTCTAACAGCAGACCTATCAGCTTGCTGCCAGCTCTTAGCAAACTGTTGGAAAAATTGGAAATGCTATTTCTCTGTAAACAAATTAAAAACAGACTTTCAGCATGCTTAAAACTTCTTATGGCTTGAATCCCGCTAACGGGATCGATATGACAACAGCCAGTGAAAGTGCAGGGCGCCAAATTCAAAACAACAGAAATCTCATAATTAAAATTCCTCAAACATAGAAATATTTTACACCATTTTAAAGATACACTTCTTGTGACTAGGGGGCAGTATTTTCATTTTTGGAAAAAAATAACGTTTCCGTAGTAAACGGGATATTTTGTCAGGACAAGATGCTAGAATATGCATATAATTGACAGCTTAGGACAGAAAACACTCTAAAGGTTCCAAAACTGTAAAAATATTGTCTGTGAGTATAACAGAACTGATATTGCAGGCGAAAGCCTGAGAAAAATCCAATCCGGATGTGACTCATCTTTTGAAAGCTCTGCGTTCCAATGCGTCCCTATTAAGCAGTGAATGGGCTATCAACCAGATTACCTTTTCTATGTATTCCCCAAGGTGTCTACAGCATTGTGACGTAGTTTTACGCATTTACGTTGAAGAATACCCGTAAGTGGCTACATTGCGCAAGTGGTCACCTGATGGCTCTCAGAGTGATTTTCGCGTAAAATATAGAGGTAGCCATTATTCCAATAGGTCCTACTGAAAAACCAATTGTCCCGGTGGATATATTATCAAATAGATATTTCAAAAACACCTTGAAGATTGATTATAAACAACGTTTGCCATTTTTCTGTCGATATTATGGAGCTAATTTGGAATATTTTTCGGCGTTTTCGTGACCGTAATTTCCGGTTGATTTCTCAGCCAAACGTGAAGAACAAACGGAGCTATTTCGCCTACAAAAATAATATTTTTGGAAAAAATGAACATTGGCTATCTAACTGGGAGTCTCGTGAGTGAAAACATCCGAAGCTCATCAAAGGTAAACAATTTAATTTGATTGCTTTTCTGATTTCCGTGACCAAGTTACCTGCTGCTAGCTGGACAAAATGCTATGCTAGGCTATCGATAAACTTACACAAATGCTTGTCTAGCTTTGGCTGTAAAGCATATTTTGAAAATCTGTGATGACAGGATGATTAACCAAAGACTAAGCTGTTTCTCAGTATATTTCCCTTGTGATTTTTATGAATAGGAATATCTTCTAGGAATATTTATGTCCATTGTGTTGTGCTAATTAGTGTCAGTCGATGATTACGCTCCCGGACCCGGGATGGGGAGTCACTAGAGGTTAATCCCACCTCAGTGTCCGATTTCAAATAAGCCTTACGGCGAAAGCACCACAAACGATTATGTCACAAAAACACACACAGCCATTTTCCAGCCAAAGAGAGGAGTCACAAAAAGCAGAAATAGAGATAAAATGAATCACTAACCTTTGGTGATCTTCATCAGATGACACTCATAGAACTTCATGTTACACAATACATGCATGTTTTGTTCAATAAAGTTCATATTTATATACAAAAATCTGAGTTTACATTGGCGCGTTATGTTTAGTAGTTCCGAAACATCCAGGGATTTTGCAGAGAGCCACATCAATTTACAGAAATACTCATAATAAACATTGATAAAAGATACAACTATTAGGCATGGAATTATAGATACACTTCTCCTTATTGCAACCGCTGTGTCAGATTTCAAAAAAGTTTTACCGTAAAAGCACACCGTGCAATAATCAGATTACAGTGCTCAGACAACATATCAAGCCATACAGATATCCGCCATGTTGTGGAGTCAACAGAAGTCAGAAATAACATTATAAATATTCACTTACCTTTGATGATCTTCATCAGAATGCCCTCCCAGAAATCCCAGTTCCACAATAAATGTTTGATTTGTTCGATAACGTCCATAATTTATGTCCAAAACCCTTCTTTTTGTTCGCATTTAGCCCAGTAATCCAAATTCATGACGCGCGAGCAGATGAAAACTCAAAAAGCTCTGTTACAGTCCATAGAAACATGTCAAATGAAGTATAGAATCAATCTTTAGGAAGTTTAACATAAATCTTCTATAATGTTCCAACTGGAGAATTCCTTTGTCTTCGGAAATGCAATGGAACGCAAGCTAACTCTCACGTGAACGTGTGTGATCAGCTCATGCCACTCTGCCAGACCACTGACTCATTCAGCTCCCATCCCCCCCTCCTTCACAGTAGAAGCATCAAACAAGGTTCTAAAGACTGTTGACATCTAGTGGAAGCCTTAGGAAGTGCAATTTGACCTCAGACACTGTATATTCGATTGGCAAAGAGTTGAAAAACTACAAACCTCAGATTTCCCACTTCCTTGTTGGATTTTTTCTCAGGTTTTTGCCTGCCATATGAGTTCTGTTATACTCACAGACATCATTCAAACAGTTTTAGAAACTTCAGAGTTTTTTCTATCCAAATCTAATAATAACATGCATATATTAGCAACTGGGCCTGAGTAGCAGGCAGTTTACTCTGGGCACCTTATTCATCCAAGCTACTCAATACTGCCCCCAGCCATAAGAAGTTTAAAGATAAACTCAACATGCACTGCAATGACACAAATGACTGATGATTGGTTGAAATAAATTGATAAGAACCTTATTGGAGCCGTGCTGTTAGATTTCATTGCAGCCTTTGATATTATTGACCATAACACATGTGTTTTCTCAACAACAGGTTAAGGTTTAACAGCCTCTGCCATATTGTGGATTCAGAGCTATCTATCTAATAGAACTCAGAGGGTTTTCTTTAATGCAAGCTTCTCTAATGTCAAACATGTAAAGTGTGGTGTACCACAGGGCAGCTCCCTAGGGCCTCTACTCTTTTCTATTTTTACCAATGACCTACAACTGGCATTAAACAAAGCATGTGTGTCCATGTATGCTGATGATTCAACCATATATGCATCAGCAACCACAGCTAATGAAGTCAATTAATCCCTTTTGGAATGGGTGGCATATAGATTAGAGATAGATTCAATTGTTGTAAAGATGGGGAGAGGTCTGTTCTTAACAAAGAGATTATCTGCTTTTTTGACACCACACTCCAAAAACCAAGTCCTGCAGGCTCTAGTTTTGTCTTATCTTGAATATTGTCATGTCGTGCGGTCGAGTGCTGCAGGGAAAGACCTAGTTTAGCTGTAGCTGGCCCAGAGCAGAGTGGGATGCATTGCTCTTCATTGTAATCATCAGAGAGCTAATATTAATAATATGCATGCCAGTCTTTCTTGGCTGAGAGTTGAGGAAAGACTGGCGGCATCACTTCTTGTTTTTATAAGAAACATTAATGTGTTGGAAAGTCCAAATTGTTCGCATAGTCAACTTACAAACAGCACTGCCACACACACTTACCCCACCAGACATGCCACTAGGGGTCTTTTCACAGTCCCCAGGTCCAGAACAAATTCAAGGAAACGTACAGAGTCATGAGTGCAAGTGAAGAGCAAACATGGTTTAGAAATGATTAAAGAAACACATCACGACACCTCTCCCCCATGTTACCTACTTGTGTGTACAGTATGTACTGACATGCAGTGGTGGAAAAAGTACTCAACTGTCATACTTGAGTAAAAGTAAAAGATACCTTAATAGAAAATGACTCAAGTAAAAGTCACCCAGTAAAATTATACTTGAGTAAAAGTCTAAAGGTTACAGTTTTGACTTAAATCTACTTGAAAAACTATGAGAAGACCTCAAAATGACTGTCTAGCAATGATCAACAACCAATTTGACATTTAAGAATGTTGTAAAGTATATTGGGCAAATGTAGCACAATCCAGACAGACACACAGCTGTAATAGCTGCCAAAGGTGATTCTAACACGTACTGACTCAGGAGGTTGAATACTTAGACATAGTGGTGTTTTATAAAAAATACAACAATAATTGTTAAGACCATTGACTAAAAAAAGACAAATCCATTTTAATCCCACTTTGTAACACAACAAAATTGGGAAAATTCAAGGGGTATGAATACTTTCTGAAGGCACTGTAAGTGTCGTTTAGGGCCCTGCAGCAAAATGAGTAGAATTGCATGAAATTCGGTTTAAAACTGCTAAATGTTCTCTCTGTCCCATGGCAAAATATGTAGAATTGCAGAAAATGATAGAAACAGCCCTGTGTGGACTACTGTTGGAAGCTATAGCAATATTCTAATACTTTACAGATATGCATGAGACTATTGGGGAGAAACTACTGAAGTCCTACCAGAGGTTGAGGTAAGTTGATGAGCGGTCTTAATTTATTCATTTACACAAACGTATTCTATGCTGCTGTATTATGTGACCGTACAGTCTGGAAGACTGAAGATATAGACACAGATAGATGCAGATATGTACACAGAGGATACCAAACATTAGGAGCACCTTCCCCTTTTGCCTTGGGCATGGACTCTACAAGGTGTCGAAAGCGTTCCACAGGGATGCTGGCCCATGTTGTCTCCAATGTGTCAAGTTGGCTGGATGTCCTTTGGGTTGTGGACCATTCTTGATACACACGGGGAGACTGTTGAGCGTGAAAAACCCAGCAGCATTGCAGTTCCAGACACAAATCGGTGCGCCTGGCGCCTACTACCATGCCCCGTTCAAAGGCACTTAAATATTTTGTCTTGCCCATTCACCCTCTGAATGGCACACAGACACATCTCAATTGTCTCAAGACTTAAAAATCCTTCTTTAACTTGTTTAACCTTCATCTACACTAATTGAAGTGGATTTAACAGGTGACATCAATAAGGCATCATAACTTTCATCTGGATTCACCTGGACTTACTATGTCTTGGAAAGAGCAGGTGTTCTTAATGTTTTGTGAACTCAGTCTACATGACCAATAATTAAAAACATGTAATTTCATTAGACATTGGTGGGAAAACAGTGCATTGTATGGATAGGGGTAGGTGAAAACAATGAATACGGTGTCATATAAACTGTAAATTGCATTCTCTGTGTGCGTTTCATTTTCTAGTCATATAGCAGTCGTGCCGCCAACCCCTCCACCCTATTACGATGGTCTATCCGTTAGCAGATCAGGGGTAAAGGTTTCGTTTCATAAACCACAATTCTGATTTGGTCTGTCAAATGTGTTATCAATAATTTTGTGATTTGATGATGTCTAGGGACTGAATAACTCCTTGAAAAAACCCTTCACCAAGTCTATGGAGGATCTGATGGTTTCCCTCACCAGCCACATGAGAAGTAAGTGATCCGTTTCAGTATCGACGAAGGTCTCTGGCAGAACAAGGCGTTTCATATATATTTGAATATGTGTTGGCTAATTTGAAGTACATCTTGGAGAGAAAGAAAGGATCCAATAAAGGATGTCAAAACAGCGACACATTTCCTCTGAAAGTTATCACAAAACGTATCTTAATGTTGATAAGCTATCCTTATGCATAGTCATGGTGCTAAGGAAACTGCACCTAGGCAACGAGATAAGGTATGATATTTATAGTGTGGCTTGTTCACAAGCAGCACGTCAGAAGTGCTACATTATGTATGGAGACGGTCTGTGTGTGTTATTTATCCTACCTTTCGGGTTCCAGGGTTCTCCAGATCACAGGAGGATGTGCGAGTGGAACAGGATCTGCTTACAGTGTACAATAGACAGGGACATAGTGCTGGCCAGAAAAGCCTCTCTGACACGAACATCAACAAATCCACCAATGTAAGAGAAACCAAATAAAATCAACCCCTCAACTGTGTGTAAAAGTATTACACTCTGATGTCAGAGTCCACATAAAAGAGGTAAAGCAAAGAGACCCCCCCTACATGTGAGTGAGATATTTATCATATTATGACACTGACAATTATTTCAGACAGGAGAGACTTTAGGAAAACAGCATCTGTAGCAACACCTTGTGACCTTATCAAGAGTTTCAAGCATCTTGGTGTACTGCCTCAGATGTTGGACTGATTCCCAGGTTCAAGTCCTGGTGGTGCTACCCCCGAATTCACCACAATATGAATAAAAAGTGTGCAATTTATAACAGACACAACTTCTCTCCTCACAGCTAACCAAAGGCCCCAGTCTTCCCAACCTGTTCAGGAAGAGCCGGAATGACGACCAAAGCGGTTCCTCATCGGAGGCTGATGAGGACATTTCCCTCGGCTCAGAGTACTTAGGGGGAAAGAGGGTCAGTTGAGTGGCCTGATGATGAAGAGAGAGAAATTAAGATGAAACCTTGCGACATAGCAGCTTATGCAAAACATCCTGTAGCTTCACAATTCCTTTGACATTTGATCAGATACCGATTGTTGTTACTGTTTGTTATGTGGTTACCAAGTCTTTTTCATATCTTGCAAATCTGGCAGAGAAGCGAGAGAGGAATACATCCAAAACATCTGCATGCTTAATAATTACAGAATATACCTGCATAGTCTATCTGCTGTCATAGTGTTCTTTTAAAGCTGTAATGTGACATTTGATCTGTATTACAGGGCAGTAATGCTAGTAGCACTGGTACAGACTGTGATCTCTCGGAGATCAGCAGTGTGATGGGAGAGCTGGAGCTCGCCATCGCCTTCAACGACATCACTTCCTGCATGGAGATCACAATCTACGGCTGCAGAAACTTGGCCTATGGAGATCTCAAAAGGAAGAAGTGTAATCCGTAAGCAGTATTACTCAATACACTAGTTCAGGGTTTCCCAAACTCAGTCCTGGGCAACACCACCCCCACCCCTGGGTGCACATTTTGGTTTTTGACCTAGCACTACACAGCTGATTCAGATAATCAAAGTTTGCTGTTGAGTTGGTTATTTGAATCAGCTGTGTAGTAATAGGGCAAAAACCAAAACGTGCACCCAGGGGGGGCCCCAGGACCGAGTTTGGGAATCCCTGCACTAGATCATAGAAATGACAGGAGGCTGGTGAGGGGAGGATGGCTCATAATAATGGATGGAACGGAGCGAATGGAATGGCATTGTGTGTTTGATGTATTTGATACCATTGCCCTGATTTTGCTCCAGCCATTACCATGAGCCTGTCCTCCCCAATTAAGGTGCCACCAACCTCCTGTGATAGAAATAGATGGCCCACCCATCATGGGAACGTTGACTTGAATGGGGAGGCCCATTCTAGTAATTCTATTCCTATGATACCAGATTATTACTCTCTAGTGTATTGTGAACCATTAGCAATTTATATCTCCTTATCTTGTACTGTTTGTCACCCTCATGGGAAGGTATGTAAAGTTGTATCTACTGCCGGAGAAGTCTCAGAGCACCAAACTGAAGACGACTGTCAAGAGGAACACGACGGATCCCATTTATAATGAAGTTTTACAGGTAAGGAGAAAAATCTGTCATATTCATTAGGAAACACTACAAAATATAGTCAAAATAGTGAAATAGCCTGCACTGTAAGGAATCCCCTGTATTTCACCCACCAATGTGTTGTATTCCCTGTTACACAGTGCCAGATGGAGCGCCCCCTGTTGTCCAGGAGTACTCTGCAGGTGTCTGTGTGGCACTCTGGGACTCTGAAGAAGGTGTTTCTGGGAGAGGTTCTCGTCCTTCTGGAGGGGTGGATGTTTGAGGAGAGCAACACCCAGGGCTCCAGCTGGTACCCCCTGTGTCCCAAGGTAGGCTATAACGGCTGATCATTAAGCAAAATGTTCACAAAATATCCTTTAATATCTCTATAAATAAATGTATTTAAACACGGTTAGCAGTGTTGGTTAGGGGGTTATGTCTCTTTTCTCTCTCTCACGTGCTCGCGCTCTCTCTATAGCCCGAGAGCCCAGAAAGGAATAGAGTAGAGCAGGATACAGCAGGAGAACTCCTGGTCAGAGTTAAGTTCAGCTCCATGTCAAAGCCGTCCTGGGTTTGCCACACAGATGGTAGGCTGGCTCTCTACAATTCATTGCCTCACACACTTGGTGCTGTACATTGTGTTTTTACAGCAGTAGGGGTCCCTTATTTTGAAATTAGCTTGTTTTCTTTCTTTCTCCACACAGAGGTTCACATTGGACCACATGACGTTGGCCAACTGACTGTTCTCGTCACTGGTGTCAAAAACCTACCCACTAAAGCAAACACCTGTCAGAACACCTATGTTAAAGGGTAAATATATGACCAGTGTGTAGGTTTGCTGGGGTGCGATATTATTGTGTGTGAACTTGTGTATTTTTGTTTCTACTTGTGTGTTCATCTACTATACAGTTAGGTGTGTGTGTGTGTGTGTGTGTGTGTGTGTGTGTGTGTGTGTGTGTGTGTGTGTGTGTGTGTGTGTGTGTGTGTGTGTGTGTGTGTGAGAGAGAGAGTGTTAAACACGGAAATGTTTCAGTTGTGGGGACATTTCCCACGTCCCAATGAGGAGGCAAGCTATTTTAAGTTTACAATTAGGTTTAGAATTAAGGTTAGCGTAAGGGTTTAGTGGTTAGGTTTAGGGTTAGGAATTAGGTTTAGAGTTAGAGGAAATAGGATTTTGAGGATATAACAAAATGTTGTTATCTATATATTGTGTGTGTTTTAGGTGCTTGACTCTCCCCGGGTCCAGGGAGCTGGTCCAGAGGACCCCTGTCCTGAAGAAGAAGCCCAGTCCAGAGTGGTCTCACCAGCTGCTCTTCAGCAGGGTCACACCTTACGACCTCCAGATCTGCACTCTGGAGCTGGACCTCTGGAACCATATCCCCTTCACCTTCTCAGACCGTCTCCTGGGCTGGGTTAGAATGGAAGCTGGTAAGATGACTACCTGTCTGTCATCGACTGTTTTACCTTTACAGTTATACAGTAGATTTGAATCAGTTTGCATGAAAATGAAAGGGCCTAACTGGAAAAGTTTGACCAGGCCTATACAAGGGGATGAAATAGAATAGAAGTTACCAACTCCAGTTCTCCAAAATGTCAGACAGTCTTGAGTCAAACATCAATGAGAATTGAATGAATCACACTAATAGAACTTTGAGAAAACCCATCTGAGGAAACGGGTTTCACCTATTTCTTTAGGTATATCCATCCCCCGCTCTCTCTGGGGAGTCTATGTAGAAAACTATGGGAGAATCTCAATTGCATACAGTGCATTCTGAAAGTGTTCAGACCCCTTGACTTTTATCCACATTATGTTACGTTACAGCCTTATTCTAAAATGGATTTGATTGATATGGCGAAAAAAACAAATCTAAACACAATACCCCATAATGACAAAGCAAAAACAGTTTTTTAGAAATCTGTATATTTATCATAAATAAAAAACAGAAATAAAACATTTACAGAAGTATTCAGACCCTTTACACAGGAATCCCCTGAAGCACCTTTGGCAGTGATTAAAGCCTTGAGTCTTCTTTGGGTATGACGGTACAAGCTTGGCATACCTGTTTTTCGGGAGTTTCTCCCATTCTTCTATGCAGATCATCTCAAGCTCTGTCAGGTTGGATAGGGAGCATCGCTGCACAGCTATTTTCAAGTCTCTCCAGAGATGTTTGATCGAGTTCAAGTCCAGGCTCTGGCTGGGCCACTCAAGGACATTCAGAGACTTGTCCCGAAGCCATTCCTGCTTTGTCTTGGTTGTGTGCTTAGAGTTGTTGTCCTGTTGGAAGGTGAACCTTCACCCCAGTCTGAGGTCCTGAGCACTCTGGAACAGGTTTTCATCAAGGATCTCTCTGTACATTGCTCTGTTCATCTTTCCCTCCATCCCGACTAGTCTCCCAGTGCCTGCCTGAAAAACATCCCCACAGCATGGTTCCAGGTTTCCTCCAGACATGGCGCTTTGCATTCAGGCCAAAGAGTTCAATCTTGGTTTCATCAGACCAGAAAATCTTTTCTCGTGGTTTGAGAGTCCTTTAGGTGCCTTTTGACAAACTCCGAGTGTCATGTGCCTTTTACTAAGGAGTGGCTTCCGTCTGGCCACTCTACCATAAACACCTGATTGGTGGAGAGCTGCAGAGCTGGTTGTCCTTCTCCAAGGTCCTCCCATCTCCACAGAGGAACTCTGGAGCTCTGTCAGAGAGATCATCCGTTTCTTAGTCACCTCCCAGACCAAGGCCCTTCTCCCGTTTGCCCAGTTTGGCCGAGTGGACAGCTCTAGACAGGTGTGTGCCTTTCCAAATCATGTCCAATCAATTGAAATTACCACAGGTGGACTCCAATCACGTTGTAATTGGAGTCCACAAACAATGGAACTATGGAAACAGGATGCACCAGAGCTCCATTTCGAGGCTCATAGCAAAGGGTCTGAATACTGTTTTTATTTATTTATTTAACCTTTATTTAACTAGGCAAGTCAGTTAAGAACAAATTCTTATTTTCAATGACGGCCTAGGAACAGTGGGTTAACTGCCTGTTCAGGGGCAGAACGACAGATTTGTACCTTGTCAGCTTGGGGGTTTGAACTTGCAACCTTCCGGTTACTAGTCCAACGCTCTAACCACTAGGCTACCCTGTTAATTTCTATGAATTTACAAAAATGTATAAAAACAATTTTTTTGCTTGTGTAGATTGACATTTTTTAAAATCCATTTTAGAATAAGGCTGTAACGTAACAAAATGTGGAAAAAGTCAAGGGGTCTGAATACCTTTCGAATGCACTGTGCCTCTTTCTAAAAGCCCAGTGGATGAGGAAGCTAGAGGTCTTTCCCCTCTGACCTTCCCCAATGGGTTTTGAGAAGGTGAGGAGAGAGGACGTGAGGAGTATGCAATTGAGATTCTCCCAGTTTGTGAGAAGCTAGGAAGGACTGATGTCACTGACCTTGCACTCTCTGTTAACCTTGTCTCCCAGGGTCGTCATGGCAACTGGTGCTGCAGATGCCCAACATGTGGCATGACTTCAGTTTACCCATGCAAGCCAATGTCAACAGCAGGAGAACATGATGTCAACAGAAAAGCCATCGCCCCATATGAACAGTCTCAGTACATTAACGCTACCTTTAGCTCCATTTGCACTATCAGGCCTTCGCTCTGTGAAAGTCCCTCCAGTTAGATATTTACCTACCATTTGATGACTTATGTATTAAAGGGATGTTCCACTCAAAATGAAACCTATTGTTTTTATATTTCTATGTTCAAAATACAACCCAACATGTTTTTTATACTTTCCTTGGGACATCGACTGAGGTGTGGGAAATCATGTTAGATTGTATTTTGAGTGGAATATGCCTTGTGCTTTAAGCATGCTCACCTTATTTCTTTAATGAGTCATTGTGAGGTGACTGTATACAAGTGTTTTTCATTTGTTTCTTCTTGTCCTTTCTATTTATGAGTTTCTGCTATAATAAAAATAAACATTTGCCTCAAGACAGGACAAAAATTAGAAAGTGAAATCACAGTACGAAGCTGTAATCATAATCTTTATTGCCAATATGTTGAACACCTTGTTATAAAATCCAGTTTAAATAAAGGACTGCGGCAGCACTGTGCATTGTCATCAGTTACAAGGTCAGTAAAAACTAGTCTAGTACACATCCAGAGAAAGGAGAGTCAATGGCGAGATGGGACTGAAGCCTCTAGTGGGGTTACAACTACCAGCATGTGCTGAACTGGTTGAAATGTCATAACTTAATTTCAACTAGTTTCTGGTTCTAATGACACTGTTTCAACCAGTTTTGGGTGATGTCATAACATACTGACAAAAACATGTCATCCTCACTTAAGAGTGAAAAGGGAAAAAAGGATCAACGTAAATGTTTTTGTATAAGCACAGTGCTCCGGGAGAATATGCATCTATGCCTAGGAAATTCTGCTAGCTACTGTGAACTGCATAGTAGAAATCTAAAGGTCCTATAGGATCTCCTTATCCTGATTTGATGACATGCAATAGAATATTTAATTCAAGGCCCAGTGCAGTCAAAAGTGATTTCCCTGTGTTTTAAATATATATTTCCACAGAGGTTGGAATAATACTGCGAAAATGATAATACCCTTTCAGTGTAAAAGCAGTTTGAAAAGACCATCTGAAATTTCAGCCTATTTTGGTGGGATGGAGCTTTGGCCTTTCCATGGTGACATCACCATGCAGTAAATTAGTTAATAGACCAATAAGAAAGAGTTCCAAACCAAAAGCTAGTTTTCAGTCTCCACTCAGACCACTCCCAGACAGTCCTAGCAAAATTGTTGCTTGAGAAATTGATCTTTGAAGCTATTTTTGACCATATTAATTTAAAATTAATATGGTCAAATTTGATACCCAGAAATAATTTGATAGAAATTTTAAGAAAAAAGGTCCAATGCAGCCATTTAAGAAAAAAAAGCTATAATATACAAATCTCTTTAATTTAATGATCTAAAAGAAAACCTTATGAAACAATTATTTTGGTCGATATAGAACCTTTGATACATATAAAATGTTCTCATGATCATTAGAATAGCAAAAATATACAAACCAAGATTAAATGATCCATATACCGTATAAATATTAAGCTATTTGTGATTTGCAAGCTACTGTATAACAATATTAAACATAAATGAAGTGTTCAAAATATAATGGAAAAACAGAACATAGTACACTTTTCTGAGAGTAAGAGGAAAAGTTTCATTATACTGTATTTTCCCCTTTCTGAGTGGTCCCTTTGAAAAACAACATATTGCCCTTTTTCAACATTCCACAGCATTTAAGAAACAAACGCGAGGGTTTAGTCCCACTCCTCATCACACCTTTGGTTAAAAACAATGGTGATTGATTTGATCGCATCAAATTACATACAATCAAAACACAAAGAAGGACTTGTTATGCTAAAAGGAAAGAAGATTTGGCACTAGTAAGTTCTCTTACAAGACTTTGAAAAGCCCCACCTGCCTGACAGTTTATTAAAGAAGTTAGGGAGCTAAGAAGTAACTACTGTAGTAAAAGTGGCGATGCAGATGTGTCACTCACTCTTTATACTGCTCTTGTAGGTGTGATGAATTCACTAATGTAAGTCGCTCTGGATAAGGACGTCTGCTAAATGACTAAAATGTCAAATGTTTGTGCACTCACGTGCATGTGTGTCTGTGTGTGTGTGTGTGTAGCAGTGGAGGGATTAGTTCAGACACTATTCAGAAAGGGTATGTGGCTGTGAGGCCCTCGTGGCCTAGGGGAAAGGGCCCTCTTATAAGGCCTCAAACTCGTCGATTCTCTGCTTGGTGTTGCCTGATCGGATCTGCCGCAGGGTCTTGTACTTGTCCCGGCCGGCGCGCACATTCTCTGTGTGGAGCAGGTCGTTCTGGGTATGCTTAGTGTCGTCACGCGCCTGGGCCAGCTCCGAGCTCAGGGCCTACAACAAGGAATAAGTCAACAAGAAGTAAACAAGGGAGGAACAAACCAAGGAATACTTTAAGTCAACAAGAGGACAACAATTTAACTCAAGCTGTACTCAGAGTTAGAGGGGGAAGCTCACCCTGGGAATAGGGAGGGCCTAGGACAGCAGATACATATAGGTTGATGTGCTACTAGTAATACAAAACTCAAGACAATGATTTAATCAAATCGATCACTCAACCCATCAACCGATCCCTGCAAACTCACAGCTCTTTGCGAACTCCTCTCTCTTACCATAAGCTGTTTCTGCACGCGCTCGTTCTTCTCGGCCTCAGTGAGACGCTCCTCCTCCAAGCGGTGGTCGTTGAAGCCCTCGTTCTGCAGGTCGGCGCTGTAGGTGCTGTTCTCTTCACTGTCGTGGTCATTCTGCTCCTCCGCCATAGTCATCACCTCGTGGTTGTCCACAAACATGGGCACCTCCACAAACATGGGGGGAGGGGGCGGTGGATGGGGAGCCGTCATCACCATGTGCAGCTCCTCCTTGGTCTTCAGCAGGTCGTCCTGGGCCTCCTGAGCCTGCGGGAAGGGAGGGGGATGGTGGTCACAGAAGTTATTAATACAGAACACCCTAGGATGCCCCATATTACAATGCAACATTCAATATTAAGTGACTCTGTGTGTGTGTGTGTACATCCAATTGTGCGTGCTGGTGGGTGCATACGTTTATTCACGTGTGTGTGTGGGCGACTCACCCTGTGCTGCCATGTGTCGGCCTCTTCCTCCTTGCGTCTCTTGGCCTCCTCCAGCAGGGCGATCTTAGCCGTGTGCTCGGCCAGCTCCGCGGCCTGATGGAGAGCAGAAGAGAGGAGAGGAGGGAGAGAACTTAAACATCTGGGAGAGAGAAGGAGGACGACAGAGGAGGGCTACAGCCTACAGACAGTCAGGGTACAGTAGACAAAGGACTAGAGGTCTGTGGGAAGGGTTGGAGAGAAAAAGGGGTGTAGGGGAGTGCGGAGGAGGACTACAAGTTTTAGTAAGGGCTAGACATTTGGAGTAAAAGGTGAATATTAGGACAGATGGATGGACACTGTGTGGGGAATGTATAAGTCACAATCCAGAAGAGAGAAAAGAGAAACAGAGTACTGTGGTGCAGTAGTGCGAATAGGCCAGTCTGTCTCAACATGTGATGAGGTATAATGATTTCAGTGTGGCCACCATCGTTTGATGTGATTTACTAGGACCCCCATTGGGCGACTCCAATGGTGACAGTCTTACTAGGGACAGACAAGGAAAAAGACACTGCAGACAAAAGACTGAAATGTATATACATGTAAAAACATTTACATGTAGTGTGTGTGCATTATCAGTTATACATACATCAGTACATACACACAACAAGTGGGTCACATGGGGGGAGAGGCGTTGTGCAGTGAGGTGTTGCTTTATTATTATTTTTTTAAACCAGGTTTGCTGTTCACTTGCACTATATAAGATGGAAGGGAGTTCCATGAACTCATACTGTATGTTTCCTTGAATTTGTTCTGGACCTGGGGACTGTGAAAAGACCCCTGGTGGCATAAGTGTGTGTGGTAGTGCTGTGTGTAAGTTGACAATGCAAACAATTTGGAATTTCCAACACAATGTTTCTAATAAAAACAAGAAGTGAAGCGGTCAGTCTTTCCTCAACTCTTAGAAACTGCGAGAACTTGCTTTATTCAACTGCCACACCATTCATTAGTAGATTCAGCTGGTCTAGAACTTACAGAATGATTTGTCCGAAATACAGTGTTCTTAGTTTTAGAGACATTCAGGTCTGGTTTATTACTGGCCACCCATTCCAAAACATACTGTAACTAAAAAAAAAAAGTAAAAACAACTGCTTGTTGATGTGTATATGGCTGAATCATCAGCATACATGGACACACATGCTTTGTTTAATGCCAGTGGTAGGTCATTGGTAAAAACAGAAAAGTGTAGAGGGCCTAGAGAGCTTCCCTGTGGTACACCACACTTTACATGTTTGACATTAGAGAAGCTTCCATTAAAGAAAACCCTCAGATCTATTAGATAGATAGCTCTGAATCCACAAAATGTCAGAGGTTGAAAAACCACAAGTTCTCAACGCATAAGTTTTCAACAACAGGTTATGGTCAATAATATCAAAAGCTGCACTGAAATCTAACAGTACAGCTACCACAATCTTCTTATTATTACATTGTTTTCAACCAATGATCAGTCATTTGTGTCAAAGCAGTACACATTGGGTGCACCAGAGTGGAGAGACCTACAGTTACGGTCAAATATATTGGCACCCTTACACGATTCAGAATTTCTTCTCAAATAAGTTGAAAATGAAAAAGGTTTGGTGTTTACATGTGTATTGTTTGATTTATAACTGCACAGGACCAAGAAATACAAAACCGAAACTTAAATTTAGATTCAAATGAATTTGGTTGGAGGCAGGTAATTTTCATTTCCTGTGTAATTTCTCACCCATGGTAAAAATAGCCATTCAACGAGTTTTGAAAAGAGAAAACAGAACATCACACTCCATTGTGAAGTGCAACGGTGGCAATATATATTAGAGTACAGTGCTCAGTGTAGGGTTCAGCACTTCAGGACCTGGGGTAGAGCTTGACATCCATAAAAGTATGACATTAATTTTATTAGTCAATTATTAGAGTGACACTGTCTGTAATCTTGAATCTCCATTCTCTACATGGATCTTGATGGGAGTTGGACAGAGCAGGGTGGTCACAGGACAGCTGTCTGAATAGCCTCCAAGGAGTTGAGGGGGTTTCGCTCCAGGATGAAGTTCCCCCTTTGCACAGATCTAGGATTAGCTTCCACTTAACTCCTTTTAAAAACAGTCATTTTCAAACACCGAGTTCCGCGATGACATGGGGAGCAAGAAAATACCTTCCCCTGGGCTAGAAACTCATTGATTTAAAATCACTTTTTTAAAACTTTTAATCCTAATCTGTGATGTCACAGAAGAATTTTTTTGTACCTTATCTTTTTAACGTCAAATCATAGAAACATGCTGTTTTCACACATGTAGACACTGGTCTGGTGCTGCAGATGATGAATATGCGGTTGAAAAGTGGCGGAATTGCCCTTTAATCATTAGTGGGGGAAATTGTACTGATCCAAGATCAGCGTCTAGGGGCAACTTCATCCTACTCCAGGCGGCCTCTGTCTGCAATTCACCAAAACAATGTCTGTGACTGACTGGTTTCCACCAGAGCCAAACAAGTAAGGGTTCTGAGTAACCATCTATTGTTTGCAGTGTGTGAAGTCTAGGGTTGTAAATACTGCACACACACAAAGCCCAGCACGAAGCACGACACACACAGTGTGGATGTTTGACCATAAAAAACCTCTGAAGTGTGCTCAGCTGTAAAATTGGTGGCTGGTTGAAAAAGGCCCAACACAGCTTCCATTGAAAACACTCAACAGGTTGCTAAGCTAGACTGGTGCTTCGTCACTGGAGCTTCCAGTGTACCTAATTAAAGCTGAGGAGGTTGAGAAAAATGATAATGTTGCAATGTTCATACCTAGTAGGGTCTATAGGGGTCATGACGATGCATTACATGTTTGAGGAAAGCCCTATTAGAGCAAATAAATCTGTGCTTCTACATATTCATTGTTTGCTCTTTGGAGGTTTAGGCTGGGTTCCTGTATAAGAACTTGGTGACATCTGCTGATGTAAAAAGGGCTTTATAAATACTTTTGATTGATTTAAATGTTGTAATTATTTAAACACTGTAGTCTACATTACTGTTTATTATCCATCCTGTTGCCTAGTCCCTTTATCCCTACCACAAATCTATCTCAACTACCTCGTACCCCCACACATCGACTCAGCACTGGCACCCCGTGTATATAGCCAAGTTATCGTTACTCATTGTGTATTTATCTGGTGCATATCTGTTTATCATGACAAAGGGCTCTGGTATGGGGTTAATTCAGAGTGTCTGTTGTCTGATGAAGACCTGAGGGTGGAAACGTTGTCACTTGGATGCATGAGCAGCAGTGTGCAGCGTTTTCCATGTTGTCCAACTTGCCCCTATAAAAACAGACTCAGTGTTTCACTGTCAATAGCCTAGTGAGAGCACACTGGTCTACAGGTTTACTGTCAGGCCTGTTATAATGACCCTGTGGGTGGTCTGGTGCAGAGCAGAGTGGGCACTGTCTGGCATTATGGTATGCGGTCCAGTTATACGGTGGTGAAGGACATTATTACGGTGTCTTAAGGAGCAGTCTGGTACAGGTTTTGTTCGCTCTTCAGTAGTGAACAGAGGTTATTTCAGCTCTACACAGTTCGCTGCAGTGAGGTGTGGTTCAGTTGTATATGTAAAAGAGACGGTGCCTAGGCTTTAGCTCAGTGGGCTAACAGGCTTGCAACGTGCAGGAGAAGACCCGAGTTCGAACTCTGGCCAGTCACATATAGATACATAAGTCCATTTCAGCATGTACAGTATAGTAGGGTTATAGTTGGGTTTCAATTGGCTGTGACATGGTAGTGTTAAAGGACAGCTTAGCAAGGTTATAAGGGGGTTGTGACATGTTCGTAACATGTTTGTTTGATGGTTCTCACCAGCTGCTCCTGATTGTGCATCTGGTCCTGGGCGTGGCGGGCCAGCTCCTCCTTGGCCAGCAGGGCGGCCTGACGCTCAGCCTCCAGGCGGGCTGCCTCGTCCTCCGCCATCCTCCTCTCCACCTCCAGCTGCATGGCACGTTGCATCTGCTCCTGAAGGTCTGGAGAGACAGAGGTGGGATACACATGCGTTGTGAGATTTTATATTCCTGCAACGTGTTACGCTATCTGGGGCAATAAAGAAGACCTGGAAAGCACCCAAACACATATGCTACTCATGCAGGTCAGACAAAGAGAGCCTCAAAGAGAAGTGACACCGACAGGAATAGACAGATACACCTCTGAGACAGAGATATTTATAACCAAATATACATACAGTGTGAGGCACACAGATGCACACTACATAGCTACACTGAGAAACATGCAGAACAAGACATACACTAAAACCACGTGTAGCAAACATGAGTTTCCAAACAACTCTCTAGCATTACACAGAGGGAATTGTAAACGGCTCCCTGGATTACTACCTGACAGACTAGGGTTTTTTAAATCTTACCCTACGAGGGCCTGCTGTACTGCTGTTTCTGTTCTACGTGATCATGAATTGCATCCACTCGGTGTCCCAGGTCTAACACAGTTCCTGATTAGAGGGGTCAATGGGAAAAAAAGCAGTTGTCCAGATTTGAATTTGAGGGTGATAGACTAATGACCAAGTGAAAATTCTGCTCTGCAGAAACCTCCAAATTACACTACATGTCCAGTACTGCAAACTGCTGTTAAAAAAGACAAACGACCGACCTCTGAAGCAGGCCTTCAAAACGAAGTACGAAAGACTACAAACATACGATTGCAAAACGCACTACTATCAAACCATCCGGCACTTACTGTAGTTACACGGCTGCTCTACTTCCATGGTATATTTGTAAAACCTTTCCACAGCTATATTCATAGAAATACTAATCCTGTGTGCCACGTAAATCCAAGAGATCGCACTATATGGTAAAGACAATGGCGATGAACAGTGAATAGAGGGTTACAAACAAAGGTCGATGAGAAATGTCTTATCAGCCCGATTGCTGATATCTAACCCTGTAAAAACGGTACCGCCTGGCTATCTAAGGTCCACTGTGACAAAGTCACAAAAAGCACAAGGCCACCAGTTAATTACCTCTGAATTGAAACAACCACAGTAGTAAAAACTGTTGAAATGCAAATTGTCGTCAACTGAGAGCAATTTTCTCAAAAATCGTTACTATTTTAGGCTCTCTTTTTTATGCAGCATAAAAATTATGCCCGCACAAAGTATGAATGCACACCAACACACACACACACACACAACTTCTACAGGTACACACACTCTCTCCCCCGGTCTCTTTCTCTCATACCCACCTCTCCACAATTCAATGTGCTCTGGGTGACCCTAGTGTCCTCCCAGTCAGACCCTATTTTCCCCAGTCCTACCTTTCTCTGCCCTCTTGGTCTTCTCCTCGAACTGGTAGAGCCTCATCATCAGCTCCTGCTTCTCTCTCTCCATCTGCTCCTTCTCTTTCTCGATGGCCTCCCTCTTCTTCTTCTCGTTCTCCAGCTGGGCCCTGCAGATAAGGGAGGCCCAGTGTGAGACACAAAGAAGGGATGACGTGTGCTGGCTAATAAACTATTAAACTGGCCCATCTGAGTGTGTGAGGGCACACACTGATTTTAAGCACATTGAGTAGACACACACACTTCGTACACACAATCACATGCACACACACGCACGCACGCCCAAACACAAAACCAAGCAAACACATTTCGGGGGCACAGTGTAGCAGACAAACTGTCATTCTACACATACCCTTTGTAGTTTGTACTGTGATATTAAATAAGGTGGTTCACTTTCATTATACAGTGCAGCCTGTATACCTCTAGTGTACACATGTACATTACAATTGTACTGGATGACAATCTAGACCAAAAACACAATGAACACTCTCCAATAGATAATCCCCCTTTCCCTTGTATTGTGTGGGGTTGGCAGTGTAGGGAAAGTCCTACAGGCGATTGGTATGTGACAGACCTCGGCCATGTACAGCGTCATGAATTGCTGTTACATCATGTTGTTGGAACAGCTGTGCAGAGGCAATACTGTCCAGATAACACTAGCCAGCTCCCATAACCTTGTCTCAACGTTGCTTCACTCACAGAATGAGATCATGCTATTGAATCATCAGCGCTACGCTGGGTTTCATCTACCTACGCTAGTGACCTAGCGCTGCTGTACTTCAAGTACCTGTGAGGCCTACAAAAGGTGCTGAGCATGTCTTGCTGTATTGAAGAGCATGCTAAGCTTTGGAGTTTTGGGAATTCTAGGATATGAATAACGGCATATATTTGCTACTCCGGACAACTCTTATAATAACATCTGCTAACCTTGCGTATGTGACCAATAAAATTTGATTTGATACAATAGATCTCTTTTTGTGAGTGATATTCTGAATCTGATTAGGTGTTTGGGTAGGGATGGAGCAAAAGCATGCACATCCAGTTGTTCTCCAGGGGTGTTGACCATCCCTATTCTAAACTCAAACACACACACACCTCTCCAACTGTTTCTGGTGTTTGTCCTCGCGGGCCTGGGCCTTCATCTGCTGCACCTCGATGGTGTCGGGCTTGCGGCGGCGCATGTACAGCTCGTGGTTGCCCATGCACAGCTGCAGGATGCGCTTGTTGATGCGCAGGCGAGGGGCGTAGAACACAAAGTCCTGAGAGGAGAACGAAAGAGAGAGAGGGAGGATGAGAGATTGAGAGTGTGCGAGAGAGACCATGAGACAGAGAGGGGGGGGGCAGAAATAAAAAGGTGGTGGAGAGATTTGTCAGAGAGAGAGAGGTGTGAAATAGGGCGATGTGGGGAAAAAGAGGTGGAGGGTGGAGCAAAGAACAACTCAGGTCAGACAAAACAGTTTTGCAGACAGCATGTCTTCTGCGCTAGTCTTACACTCTGCATGACAACGCGCACAGCGACCATTTGCTATGGATGGAAAGTGGAAATGGCAGCTGAAGGAAGCAGTAGGAATGACTTAACCTTTCAGTTGAAGGAGACACTGCCCATATGAGCTTAACAACCAGTTAGCCTGATCACATACACATGCATGCTCATACACACAAATACTGGCTTGAGCAGAAGAGATGAGGTCTGTGGAGCGAAGAGGCTTGATGAACATTAGAAGAGCACTCAGGGTCTTTGTGCATGCGTGTGCGCACTTGTGTCTTGCCGACTTTTGTGTGTCTGTGTTTCTCCCTGTGTGTGCAAGCAGGGGCTGGAGCCAGGGTTCTGTTGACAATGGGAGATGGGATTGAGGATAGCCCCAAGGATACAGAGCAGGAGAGGAGAGAGGATGCAAGCAGGCAGAGCTGGGAACATGGGAGGTGAGGTAGTCAACACACACACACACACACACACACACACAGTAACTTTACCTACAGTAAATACAAAGTAAAACATCTCCCTGTACCTGTAGCATCTCCCTGTAGCATTGGACACAGGGCTCCATGGCGCAGGATCACAATAACACTGTTTTGATGATCGATACTATTCACCAAATCACACACCACATTTAACATCACAATGAAAACAATCTGAAAGCATTAGCAAACAGCTGCAGCAGATGTCACGATGGACCAATATAAAACCCAGTTATCCTGTATAGCCAACTGTTATGGTCGTTTGTTTTTCATAACACCGACCATAGAAGTTTGCGAAATAGCACAATAGACCTGGAACCAGGATAACTGGGTTTTATATTGGTCCATCGTGACATCTGCTGCAGCTGTTTGCTAATGCTTTCAGATTGTTTTCATTGTGATGTTAAATGTAGTGTGTGATTTGGTGAATAGTATCGATCATCAAAACAGTGTTATTGTGATCCTGCGTCATGGAGACCTGTGTCCGATGCTTGATTCACACTTTAGGGCTGACCCAAACTGTAATGTGTTGGCATGGATATGTTCTTTTCACATTGTCCTTTCCAGCAGTGTTCCAGAAACTATACTGGATGCGTAACCAGGCTAGCCCGGTACAGTTGGACTTATTTGTGTGAATCTTTAGCGTTGAGGCCTAACTCACCGGGGCCTTCTTGTCAATGGGCTTGATGATGAACTTCTTGTCGTTGAAGGAGATGTTTCTGATCTCACTCCAGGGAAAGCCAATCTTTGGGGTCAGTCTGATGGGAGAAATGAGGCAAACCAGTGTTAGTATTGTACATGTTTTTACATGGCTTAATAGTGGACATTACAGTTAATTTTCTGTAGATTTATTACCGATTATATCCCAAATCAAAATCCAGGATATTGGTAGCCAAATATTTTAATTGAAACCAACCGAAGCCAAATTATTTTAATGTTAGTGGAAACACTGGGGCCGTCTCAAATTGCACCATATTCCTTATAGGCGATGCAATATATAGGGGAAATATTGCCATTTGGGACACAGCATGGGATCTGTTGTAGGAAACAAGTCCAAATAGGATAGGATTCATTCCATGAAAATGTCTGAGGCAGGACTGTGTGTACTACTGCATTGTACACGTTGGCCTCTGTATCAATAGGGCTAGGTGTGAGGAATTTCGGGCGGGGCTCATCCATTGTGTGCCGGAGAAAGAAACATTGGCTGGTTCTTTACTTGGTCCCTGATGGCTGAGTTGGTAGAGAATGGTGCTTGCAATGCCAGAATTGTGGGTTCGATTCCCACGGTGGACCAGTATGAAAATGTATACCCTCACTACTTACTGTAAGTCACTCTGGATAATAGCATCTGATAAATATAAATTGCCCACACAGACCTGGGACCACAGAGGATGTTGTCTGAACCGTCTTACACACTGGAAACCCTGCTGCTGCCTGAATTGGTATTTCAATCAATTACAGACCCGTGCTGACATACATTCCTTTGTAGATTCCTCATGTGTAAAGGACTCTTATTTAGAGTCATCTACAAATGAAGGGTTAGGTGCTGTATAAGGTAATATCTCCCAATGACTTATCCAGAGGTGTGTTTCATAGAAAAATTATGATTTTACCAGTCAAATTGCTACGGTCAAAGGCTCTAAGCCCGTTCTAGATATTTTACTTACAGGTGAAGTTGGAAGTTTACATACACTAAGGTTGGAGTCATTCAAACTAGTTTTTCAACCAATCCACACATTTGTTAACAAACTATTGTTTTGGCAAGTCGGTTAGGACATCTACTTTGTGCATGATACAAGTAATTCTTCCAACAATTGTTGAGACAGATAATTTCATAATATATCCCATTTTAGCAGACGCTTTTGTCACTCGGCTGGGGCCACTACTTTTACATATGGGTGGCCCCAGTGGACGCTTGGCGTTGCAAGCGCCATGCTCTACCGACTGAGCCACACATAATTCACTGTATCACAATTCCAGTGGGTCAGAAGTTTACACTAAGTTGACTGTGCCTTTAATCAGCTTGGAAAATTCCAGAAAATTATGTCATGACTTTAGAAGCTTCTGATAGGCTGATTGACATAATTTGAGTCAAATGGAGGTATACCTGTGGACGTATTTCAAAGTCTACCTTCAAACTCAGTGCCTCTTTGCTTGACATCATGGGAAAATCAAAAGAAATCAGTCAAGATCTCAGAAAAAAAATGTAGACCTCCACAAGTCTGGTTCATCCTTGGGAGCAATTTCCAAACGCCTGAAAGTACGACGTTCATCTGTACAAACAATAGTGGCAAGTATAAACACCGTGGGACCATGCAGCCGTCATACAGCTCAGGAAGGAGACGCGTTCTGTCTCCTGGAGATGAACGTACTTTGGTGCAAAAAGTGCAAATCAATCCCAGAACAACAGCATAGGACCTTGTGAAGATGCTGGAGGAAACAGCTACAAAAGTATCTATGTCCACAAAAAAACGAGTCCGACAACGACATAACCTAAAAGGACGCTCAGCAAGGAAGCAGCCACTGCTCCAAAACCGCCATAAAAAAGCCACACTACAGTTTGCAACTGCACATGGGGACAAAGATAGTACTTTTTGGAGAAATGTCCTCTGGTCTGATGGAACAAAAATAGAACTGTTTGGCCATAATGACCATCGTTATGTTTGGAGGAAAAAAGGGGGAGGCTTGCAAGCCAAAACACCATCTCAACCGTGAAGCACAGGGTGGCAGCATCATGTTGTGGGGGTGCTTTGCTGCAGGAAGGACTGGTGCACTTCACAAAATAGATCAGGAAAGAAAATGTGGATATATTGAAGCAACATCTCAAGACGTCAAGAAGTTAAAGCTTGGTCGCAAATGTGTCTTCCAAATGGACATTGACCCCAAGCATACTTCCAAAGTTGTGGCAAAATGGCTTAAGGACAACAAAGTCAAGGTATTGGAGTGGCCATCACAAAGCCCTGACCTCAATCCTATAGAACATTTGTGGGCAGAACTGAAAAGACGTGTGAGCAAGGAGGCAGACAAACCTGACTCAGTTACACCAGCTCTGTCAGGAGGAATGGGCCAAAATTCACCCAACTAATTCTGGGAAGCTTGTGGAAGGCTACCCAAAACCCAAGTTAAACAATGCTACCAAATACTAATTGAGTGTATGTAATCTTCTGACCCACTGGGAATGTGATGAAAGAAATAAAAGCTGAAATAAATCACTATTATTCTGACATTTCACATTCTTAAAATGAAGTGGTGATCCTAATTGACTAAAGACAGGAATTTTACTAGGATAAAATGTCAGGAATTGTGAAAAACTGAGTTTAAATGTATTTGGCTAAGGTGTATGTAAACTTCCGACTGCAACTGTACATGGTGTGTTCTAGGTTATGTAGAATCTCATAGAAATGTCAACATTTATTTGGATGGATTTATTCAGCAATCAGTGACAATATAGGACAACAATACACATCAAACGCCCTCCTTTCTGGTGTAGGGTCAAAATGGAATCCTGTCCTGAAAGCTAGCTATATGTCTTATACTGAATGAGGGTGTGTGCATCTGCTTGACAAATAGCCTAAGGAGTAAAACATTGGCATGATGGTCATATCTGACATAAAAAGGAGCAATGGTGTGCTAGTGTATGCGTCTCAGCAGGGTCCAAGGAGTCTACACTATGCACTCTGTGTCTCAGAGGCCTTGGCAGTAGTAGTGCTATGTATTGTCTGTAGCCTGCCGCCTTCATTGAGGGGCATGTACTCTAGGTCAGCCTGACATTCTTAAGTCCCGCACAGCTTGAAAAACCAGTAGGTGTCACCATGGTTACAGCAGAGTGCACTGCAGCAGAGGCATTTCTGTTGCCGAGCCCCAGAGTGCACAAACACACCCACATATTCAAGGACACTCGGAGCCTTACAACAGACACATAGCCCTCTGTTTGTGTCTCTCTCTCGTCCCATTTTCTACTTGATTCACCAGATTTACAGGTATCAGACTACACTACACTCAGGTAAAATACGAGTGTTAGATTCACTTTAAATCCATTCTATGGAACAATTGTAGTCGTAAATAAACATTCAAACATCTATCCATTTGTGCTGTGTGTGGATTCAGAGCTAAGCATTTGGACACAAACCACAATAATATGGGTAGAGAGTAAGACTGCGGGAAATCCCAAAAGACACACTCAAGTTAGAGTTAAAGCACTACCAAATGTTGGCCAGACAGAGTCCTCTGGGGGCTGCTGAGTCAATACATTTTCTCATTAACCGCCCAAGGAGCCGTATTCACACTGCTTTGAATAGACTTTTGGCATGGAGAGTTCAAACAGTGCATGGAGCTCTAAGGGAGCAGCGACCGTTGTCAACAACACAACCCAGCAATAGGTTAGTGCAATGCACTCAAAACACTACTTTGCACGTCCGCCAGACATTGGTTCAAATAGTATTTCATTATCTATTTTGCTGTGCTTAATTGAGTTTGTCTGGCCCGATGGAGCCAATGGAGTAGTCCCAAAAGTGTCAACTGCAAACCCAGCCCATCTTGAAAGGAAACAACTATTTGAACCTGGGTCTGATGTCACTAAAGTCCATGGAGAACAAGAGCACCTCCTCCCAGCTGCCCACTGCACTGAGGCTAGGTAACACGGTCACCACGATAAATCCATAATAATCGAAAACTTCAACAAGCATTTCTCAACGTCTGGCCATACCTTCCTCCTGGCTACTCCAACCTCGGCCAACAGCTCCACCCCCCGCAGCTACTCGCCCAAACCTCCCCAGCTTCTCCTTTACCCAAATCCAGATAGCAGATGTTCTGAAAGAGCTGCAAAACCTGGACCCGTTCGCTGCCTGCACCCGCACGCCCGACTAGCATCACCACCCTGGATGGTTCCAACCTAGAATATGTGGACATCTATAAGTACCTAGGTGCCTGGCTAGACTGTAAACTCTCCTTCCAGACTCATATCAAACATCTCCAATCCAAAATCAAATCTAGAATCGAGTTTCTATTTCGCAACAAAGCCTCCTTCACTCATGCCGCCAAACTTACCCTAATAAAACTGATATCTACAAAATGGCTTCCAATACTCTACTCAACAAACTGGATGCAGTTTATCACAGTGCCATCCGCTTTGTTACTAGGGCACCTTATACCACCCACCACTGAGACCTGTATGCTCTAGTCGGCTGGCCCTCGCTACATATTCGTCGCCAGACCCACTGGCTCCAGGTCATCTACAAGTCCATGCTAGGTAAAGCTCCACCTTATCTCAGTTCACTGGTCACGATGGCAACACCCACCCGTAGCACGCGCTCCAGCAGGTGTATCTCACTGATCATCCCTAAAGCAAACATCTCATTTGGCCGCCTTTCCTTTCAGTTCTCTGCTGCCTGTGACCGGAACGAATAGCAAAAATCGTTCAAGTTGGAGACTTATCTCCCTCACCAACTTTAAACATCTGCTAACTGAGCAGCTAACCGATCGCTGCAGCTGTACATAGTCCATCGGTAAATAGCCCACCCAATTTACCTACCTCATCCCCATACGGTTTTATTTACTTTTCTGCTCTTTGCACACCAGTATCTCTACCTGCACATGACCATTTATCACTCCAGTGTTAATCTGCTAAATTGTAATTATTCGCCTACCTCCTCATGCCTTTTGCACACGTATATACACTTTTTTTGACTTGACTGGACTTGTTTATTGTTGACTTGACTTGTTTATTGACTTGTTTATTGTTTACTTCATGTGTAACTCTCTGTGTTGCTGTCTGTTCACACTGTGCTATGCTTTATCTTGGGCAGGTTGCAGTTGTAAATGAGAACTTGTTCTCATCTAGCCTACCTGTTTAAATAAAGTTGAAATAAAAAAATAAAAAACTCAGACAGGGTTGCTGCCAGAGGGTCAGTGACTGCAGGGCTATCGACTATATAGGGAACACTTATATTACATTATAATCTATTTTTAACCCAGTAATTTAACTGACCGGGAACAAGTATTTACCCAATGATTATGCAGTTACCGCTTGTATCGCGTGATCTGATCAAATCTGTATCTTTATTTTGAGCTTTAGCAAAGTATTTGTTGGAGCGCAGACTGGCATAACAACCTTGGGTACGACGGACCAGTACAAGCTCATCAAAAGGAGAGACAGTTGAAAGGAAAAACGTTGTGGTAAGAACATTCTTCATTGGTAACTAAAGACGCGGGTTAAACTGGAATGAAGCTACAATGTCTGAAACAGAACTCTAGCGAAGGCCGGAAAACAACCCGGTATTGTTGTCAAGCAGAACAAGAATGGGTAGATAGCCATAACAGGTTAAAGTCATGTAGTCTGCTGTCCCTGTACAGGGATCAACATCAGGGGAAATTTCAGAGTGACAAATAAAAATACAATTTCGTAACATTAAACATTCTTGAAAATGCAAGTGTCTTCACCCTTCAAAGGATTAGTATCTTGGTAATCAAACTACGTTTTCCAATTTAAAATAGCTATTACAGAGAACAAATCCCATGCTTTTGTTTAAGAGCAATCAAGAACAGAAACATTTTCTGACATGACAGGTTTTACACATTTACATCTGAAGGTAAAAGTATGACCTACATTCTGATATCTTGCTCTTATTTCTCTTCCCGAGTATCCCATTGATCAAATGAAGTGCCGTTTTCTTTGATAAAATCCATTTTTATAGCCTAAATCTAAACATTTTGTAAACTATTTGTGCAGTGAATTCCATCTCTATCAATTTCTTACGGAGCATTCGGCGTGATTCGCCTCTGTAAACAATCGTTTACATAGTCATGGTGGGTGTCAGTGCATTCCTATGGATGTTTGCAACACAGTCAAACAACGGTTTTTTTGCGGGGAGAATTGACCGACGTGAATTGATTTGACGACAACGAGCAATTACTCCCTTACGCACCAATAATTTTAGTGAAGCTACAATGATTGACTGTATTTCTGCCTAATGACCACTGACCTTCTTGAAATCTAGCTGGGTAGATAGCCAATGAGCTGAGGTAAACGCCAGTATGTAATGGTTTGGGGTTGGACCAACATTTCTTGTTTGTAATCACATGCGTAAGGAACTCCGTTCTCCCCATTGACTGCAGATTCGTTGCAGTCGCACTTGTTACGTGCAGCTCTGTTTGGGATAGCAGTATTTTTGAAAGTGTTTTTTCAACGATTTCATTGAAGACATGGCTAAATCTTAGTCTAAGTATACAGATTTGCACCAGATTATAGAAGAGATTGATCGGCAAAGTGATTTATTTGAAGAATCTTTGAGTGAACATAGCTATGATGATTCGAAAGGAGGAGGCTTTTCTGCAAGGACAGGACGTACTTCTGGACTGGTAAGTGCTAATGCCGTTTTATGAAATATTATTATTATTTTTCTTTTATTGCCATGAAATATGTGATGAAATGTGTAAGGTACACCTTGGCTATAGTGTGTGTGTGTGTGTGTGTGTGTGTGTGTGTGTGTGTGTGTGTGTGTGTGTGTGTGTGTGTGTGTGATATATATACAGTGCCTTGCGAAAGTAAAACATAAAGCAAAATCTACAATGGAATGGTTCAAAAATAAACATATCCAGGTGTTAAAATGGCCAAGTCAAAGTCCAGACCTGAATCCAATCGAGAATCTGTGGAAAGAACTGAAAACTGTTATTCACAAATGCTCTCCATCCAACCTCACTGAGCTCGAGCTGTTTTGCAAGGAGGAATCTGAAAAAATTTCAGTCTCTCGATGTGCAAAACTGATAGAGACATACCCCAAGCTACTTACAGCTGTAATCGCAGCAAAAGGTGGCGCTACAAAGTATTAACTTAAGGGGGCTAAATAATTTTGCACGCCTAATTTTTCAGTTTTTGATTTGTTAAAAAAGTTTGAAATATCCAATAAATGTCGTTCCACTTCATGATTGTGTCCCACTTGTTGTTGATTCTTCACAAAAAAATACAGTTTTATATCTTTATGTTTGAAGCCTGAAATGTGGCAAAAGGTCGCAAAGTTCAAGGGGGCCGAATACTTTCGCAAGGCACTGTATATATATATATATATATATATATTCCATTTTTTATTCAAATGGAATGGAGTAGAATGGCAAATGGCCTCTGCGCCACATGGCCACTGCACCTGCCACTCCTCGCCATTACCATATGAAATACCCATTGGGGGGAAGGCAGGCCCACATCAGTTGAATGGAACAGAACTTCACCTTAGTGACTGTCCCCTCTGCTCTATACAATACATATCTGTTTATTTTATGTGATGATAAAAGGCTCATAACATAGAAAAATATTTGTATTGTTTCTTTCAGTGATAGCGACTGGGAGGCCCCGGTGCCCATCCCCCACTGAAGCGGGTTCATCCAGCCAGACTCCTGCTGTCTCCGGCTCCACACCTACCCCCGCCCGGCCATCTAGAGGTGTGAAGACAGGATCAAAGAAGCGGTAGAAGGGAAGTGAGGAATGACTGTACCTCAGGGCCAAAGGGGCAAAGCATGGAGGCGTCGTTGGAGGACTTCATGTGACAAAGTACACATCACCTGCACCAGTTGTTCAGTTTGCCTCTGCTTTACAGCAGAAAGAGACTGCTATGGGAGATGGCACAGGCAGCAAAAGATTGTGTAGAGGGCTTCTGAACGGTTTACCCGTTTTTTTTTTTTAAATATATTTTTTCTAATATTTTTTAAAACATTTTTATATATTTTTTTGTGTGTTAGAATTGCTTTTTGATAAGTTGTATATAGTTATTTGCAATGTTGTATATAGTTATAGGTCATTTCACCAATTCGGCCACTTGGGTACATTTGGGCAACTTGTGTGGGACACCTGGGTGACTTCATGCTAAATGTCATGTTGCTCACCCATTCCTGAAGTTATCAATCTGAAACTTTGCACACCTACAGTTGTCCTCTTGTGTTATCCATCAAAATTATCTCCAGCATCCTATTCTAGTACATATGAAAGATTATGCTACAACAATAAAAAACAGAAAACGTATGCTCTTTCTTTCTCTTTTCTTCCACCAGATCTACTGTGTTATATTCTCCTATATTCAATTAACATTTCCACAAACTTCAGAATGTTTCCATTCAAATGATACCAAGAATATGCATATCCTTGCCTCTGGGGTTGAGCTACAGGCAGTTAGATTTGGGTATGTCTTCAGGCAGAAATTGAGAACAAAAGGTTGCAGCCATAACAGGTTCAACCTGGGCTCAAATAGTTTAAATCTTTCAAATACTTTGAGCTTGCCTGGCTCAATGGAAGGTCATGGATAAGTGTCAGTGGCACCACAGGCAGCAGCAATCCAATTCTATTTGAACACAGTTTTGCGTGACTTGACCCCCTCGTGCAGTCTCAATACTCATCCTGGACACCCAAAGGGAGGCATTTTTGTTTTTGCCCCAGCACTAACACAATTGATTGAAGTAATCAACTCATCATCAAACCTTTGCTTATTTGAATAAGTGTGTTAGTGCTTAGGAAAAAAACTAAAATGCCCATTGGGTCCCCAGGACCAGGATTGAGAAACACTGCAGTAGTGGTCAATTCAGTGAGGAAACCTGGCTGGTGTCCAGTAGGGAGAATTTTTTTTGAAACAGACAGACAGGGAGAGACTATCTGGACTTGTCCAATAAGAAACACTCATTTAAAATTGTTATTTGCACTACAGTGTGGCCTACTGAACACAACCCTGAAGGCTACTTCTTACTTGTCTTCCTTCTCGTAGATGTTGAGTCCAAGGGCGTCCACACCCAGCCACAGCTCGGTTCCCTTCTTGTTTTTGATGTCAAAGTAGTTGACGCCGTACATCTCCAGGTCCTGGGCGATCTTCAGGTACTCCAGCATGGCATCCTCTCTGCAGGATCAGACATGGAGAAATAAAGGAATGGTTTGGGATTAGGGAATTGATATGTTTTTATTATTGTGTCCTTGTTTAAGGTACTGTGTGTGGTGTGTTGTATTATTGTATTGCATCATGTATCGCATGTTTGTGTATGAATGAACCCAGGAAGATAAGACCTGATCAACTAATAGGCATCTTCATAAATGAATATAAATAAAAACTAAAATGATTGCTATCTGAGGTAGAGCAGATCAGGGGAACCTGTTTTATTATGACAGGGACACCAACATACAGACTCAAACAAACCAACAGAGAGGAACTCACTTGAGCATTCCACGGTGTTCCTCGTGCCACACCTGGATCCTCTCCTCCCACTGCTCCCTGGACAACTTGTGCTGCTCCAGAACACTGGGAGAGAGAGAGAATGAGGGAGGGCAGAAAGGAAGAACAATAGGGGAGGAATAGAAGGGGAAAACAGAGAGGAGGTACAATGAAGAAAGAGTACTCATGTTATGATCAATATTGGATTTGTCATGGCATGGATTTCTTCTGGTCTATCCGAACACAAAACGTGATCCGGTTCCTATCAATCACAGCAATACTGTAAGCTATTGTCTGATGTCTGGACTTCTGGCTAAGTTCCAATGTCTATACTAGCATACCACTGAATGAATGGCCCAGGGCCCATAGGGATCCATAGGGACTGGTAGTGGACCGGCGCTTACCGCTGGGGCAGCAGGCGGTCTGAGGTGAGGTAGCCGGGCCGGTGGAGGTCCCGGGTGAAGTCTCCGAACTTGGCCTGGACAGAGTAGGAGGCCAGCAGCACGGCGGTCTCTGGGGGGCAGTAGACCTCGTCGCTCAGGATGCCCTCCTTCACCTGGACACACAAAAAAACTACATGTGTAGGTGTATGTGTGTGTGTGCGTGCGTGTGCAAGTGCACGTGTGTGTTACCTGCAGGAAAAACAACTTCTGGGTGATGTCCTGGATAAGCTCCTCAGAAACGTCCTCGGGGAAGAACTTGGCGCGGAACTTGAACTGCAGCGGGTTCTCCTTCTTCACATCTTGGGATGACACCTGGGTTGGAGAGAGAGGATTCAGTCATTCAAAATAGCACATGTGGAGTGTTGCAAAAAAAAGTTTTCCATTATTTTAGTGAAATAGGGTGCCATTTGGGCTACCAGTTGCATGAGTAGGAATGGATGATTGGATTGGATAAACATTATTGTACCCGAAGAGTTAAATTGTCTTGGATGCACAGTGCGGCATGTAAAAAATGCACTGTCATATTCCTCTGTAAAAGAGGATATATAAAATACATAGGCTGACAAAAGTATTTACAGACTTTGGCCTCTTTCTCTGTGTTCGCTCCAAAACAGGAAACAAAAGGTCTTGAGGCGAATGGGAAGCAAATGTGGCGGGGGAATGTGTGCTGAAAGAGCTACTGTATAGTAGAGCTGCGCAGAGTCAGCACACGGCGAGCTCACTGCACTCCAACTGGCCTCTCTCACTCCCTTATTTATAGGTATGGACCACTGGGTTGTCAATACATTATAATATTCTACTTTAAACGTTCTAGTGAAACCACAACCGGCCTAACACCTTTCGCTGAAAACTAAGTTACTATACTACCCTTATGTCACTAAGTACACTCATGCTCATAGTCTAGCTCCTCACATTGTTAATACTGCAAGAGGAAACAGTTTATTAGCCACGCAATATAAACCAGCCCAACCCAAATACTGCAGGTAAGGAAGTTGGTGGGTTTATGTGACCTCCATGACGTGATAACCACAACCATTATATACAGTACATACCTGTACGTGTCTGCAGTCATGGCCAAAAGTTGAGAATGACACAAATATTAATTTTCACAAAGTCTGCTGCCTCAGTTTGTATGATGGCAATTTGCATATACTCCAGAATGTTATGAAGAGTGATCAGATGAATTTCCACTGCATTTCAGCCCTGCCACAAAAGGACCAGCGGACATGTCAGTGATTCTCTCGTTAACACAGGTGTGAGTGTTGATGAGGACAAGGCTGGAGATCACTCTGTCATGCTGATTGAGTTTGAATTACAGACTGGAAGCTTCAAAAGGAGGGTGGTGCTTGGAATCATTGTTCTTCCTCTGTCAACCATGGTTACCTGCAAGGAAACACGTGCCATCATTGCTTTGCACGAAAAGGGCTTCACAGGCAAGGATATTGCTGCCAGTAAGATTGCACCCAAATCAACCATTTATCAGATCATCAAGAACTTCAAGGAGAGCAGTTCAATTGTTGTGAGGAAGGCTTCAGGGCACCCAAGAAAGCCCAGCAAGCGCCAGGACCGTCTCTTAAAGTTGATTCAGCTGCAGGATCGGGGCACCACCAGTACAGAGCTTGCTCAGGAATGGCAGCAGGCAGGTGTGAGTGCATCTGCACACACAGTGAGGCGAAGACGTTTGGAGGATGGCCTGGTGTCAAGAAGGGCAGAAAAGAAGACCCTTCTCTCCAGGAAAAACATCAGGGACAGACTGATTTTCTGCAAAAGGTACATGGATTGGACTACTGAGGAATGGGGGAAAGCCATTTTCTCTGATTAATCCCCTTTCCGATTGTTTGGGTCATCTGGAAAAAAGCTTGTCCGGAGAAGACAAGGTGAGCGCTACCATCAGTCCTGTGTCGTGCCAAAAGTAAAGCATCCGGAGACCATTCATGTGTGGGGTTGCTTCTCAGCCAAGGGAGTGGGCTCACTCACAATTTTTCCTAAGAACACAGCCATGAATAAAGAATGGTACCAACACATCCTCAGAGAGCAACTTCTCCCAACCATCCAGGAACAGTTTGGTGAAGAACAATGCCTTTTCCAGCATGATGGAGCACCTTGCCATAAGGCAAAATTGGCACGGGGAACAAAACATTGATATTTTGAGTCCATGGCCAGGAAACTCCCTAGACCTTAATGCCATTGAGAACTTGTGTGTCCATCCTCAAGAGGCGGGTGGAAAAACCTACAAATTCCGACAAACTCAAAGCATTGATTATGCAAGAATGGGCTGCCATCAGTCAGGATGTGGCCCAGAAGTTAATTGACAGCATGCCAGGGCGAATTGCAGAGGTCTTGAAAAAGAAGGGTCAACACTGCAAACATTGCCTCTTTGCATCAACTTCATGCAATTATCAATAAAAGCCTTTGACGCTTATGAAATGCTTCTAATTATACTTCAGTATTCCATAGTAACATCTGACAAAAATATTTAAAAGACACTGAGGCAGCAGACTTTGTGAAAATTAATATTTGTGTCATTCTCAAAACTTTTGGCCACGACTGTATTTACAGCTCTGGTGAGAACCATTGACGCATTTGGAAATTCTACAAATCAAAACAGGAACATCTCCATTCCACGGACACAGGTGGTTGTGCTTTAACTATACTGTCGATACATACTGCAAAGGGTAGACAGCACTCGCTCCCCCAGAGAAGTAGTATCTTATCTAGTGGTTCACTGAGAGTTCACACTACTAGCTGATTACGAAATCCTCAGGGGACTGGATTTGGTTGTGTTCCAAATGGCACCCTATTCCCTATTTAGTGCACTACGTTTCACCAGACCGCCATGGGGCTCATCATTTTTTTGGAGGGGGGGGATTGTATTGCATCATGTATCGTATGTTTGTGTATGAATGAACCCAGGACAATTAACTAAAAAAAGGGACTGAAATGAAGGGAGATGAACAATTAGCCACTGGTCTGCAAGGAAGTAGGAGTGAGAGAGGGTGCCCATAATGCAGTGAGTGAGTGGCTACTAATTGACTGAGTGAGTGGTAGGCATAGTGTGGAGTGATTTGACCTGCCTCTCTAAAGAATGTATGGCTCATTTGGTTTTGTTTACTGTAGAATGGTATTGCAAAAACACATGCGATTTAAGAATTAATACAGTGAGAAAAGGTTTGAGAATTCCTGAGCAGATAAACAAATATTTGTTAAAAAGGTACTATTAGATTAACCTTACCTTTTTGTCGAGCTTTAGCCAGGTGAGGTATCCTTTGCCGTCCATATACTGAAGGCCAAAGTACCAGACTTCCCTCAAGCCGATGGTCTTTACCACCTGTGGACAGCAAAGAATGTACATAAGTAAAGCAACTCTGTCAGAAAAACAAAACTGTGACAACTGTACACAAGCCAAAAAAAAATCTAATCTAAAAAAAATCTATATATTTATATTTTTTTGTGAAAAATGTAGTTACGTGCGCAGCATCAAGTTAGAATTCTGGCCTAAATTAATTAATACAATAAGTGCCTTTAGAAAGTATTCATACCCTTGACTTATTGACTTAGCCGGAATTCAAAACGGATTAAATGTTTGTCACCCATTTACACACACATCCCATAATGACAAAGTGAAAACATGTTTTTTGAAATGTTTGCAAATTTAATGAAAATTAAATACAAAAATCTCATTTACATACAGTACCAGTCAAAAGTTGACACCTACTCATTACAGGGTTTTTCATTATTTTAACTATTTTTTACAATGTTGAATAATAGTTTTGTTGTTCTATGAAATAACACACGGAATCATGTAGTAACCAAAAGAGTTAAACAAATCAAAATATATTTGAGATTCTTCAAAGTAGCTGCCTTGATGACAGCTTTGCACATTCTTGGCATACTCTAAACCAGCTTCATGAGGTAGTCACCTGGAACACATTTCAATCAACAGATGTGCCTTGTTAAATTAATTTGTGGAATTTCTTTCCTTCTTAATGCGTTTGAGCCAATCAGTTGTGGTGTGACAAGGTAGGGG